>NC_136988.1:8931092-9103592 GCF_032717465.1 Coenobita brevimanus | reverse complement strand
GAATGCTTTTCTCATATTAGCAAGCAGTGTGTGCATCTTCCTAGCTTATAATCCCGATCTGGTCCTTTTCCACTTTTACCAAACTTAATTACATAGCATTTGTCCACACTGACTTCCTTTTTCCATCTATTGCTCCAGTCATGAAGTCTGTTTAATTCTTCTTGTAGCTCTCTGCAAGAGTCTGTCTGTAATTCTCAGTTGTATTTTTGCTTCATCAGCAAACATATTTAGATAGCATGCCATTCAATTGTTCCTGTCTATATCATTAATATATACTAAAAACATAACTGGTGCCATTACTGAGCCCTGTGGAACTCTGCTAGTCACTTCTCTCCATGTTGAGTAATTACTCCTTAGTACTGTTCTCATTTCTCTTTTTCTGGGAAAATCCTGCATCCAACAGAACAGATTACCTTGGATTCCTCCTTGATGGTACAGCTTCCACTGAAGTCTTTGGTGCGGTATTCTGTCAGATGCTTCCATAATATCAAAATAGATACCATCCACCCATCCTTTTCTTTTCCGTAGTGTTTCTGCAAATGTGTCATAGTAGCTCAATAGATTTGTAACACATGATTTTCCTTTTCTATAACCGAAATGTCTTTTATCATATTGTGTTATTGCAGATGGTTTACCAAAATTTTTCCCATTAGTTTTTCTAGTGTCTTGCATACAACACTTGTCAGAGATACTGGCCTATAGTTGAGTGGATTCTGTTTATTTCCTTTTTTGAACAGGGGAACAATGTGTGTGTGTGTGTGTGTGTGTGTGTGTGTGTGTGTGTGTGTGTGTGTGTGTGTGTGTGTGTGTGTGTGTGTGTGTGTGTTCTTTAACTTCCCCTTGGCCTTTTGATGGATTTCAGTGAAACACTCTAGTTGAGTTTGTCTTGTCAATAGAAAGGTATTCCCTTCGATACAATTATTCAAGCATGATTTTAAAAAGGGAATACGACTCCCAAATAAAAAATTCTTAGAAATGATGAAAGGAGGACAGATATGGTTTTGATATCTTATAATATGATGTACAATGGACTTTCAGCTGTAATGCATTATTTGAGGGACATGATCCTCTGAATGATTTTTTAGGGATTTGTCATCTTTCCAAAATACTGCTGGGAAGCAGGATTTGCCAGTTAGGTAGTGCTGGAGTATTCCCGATGAATCTCGTATCTTTTTAGCTACGTGTCAGAGTTGCCAGTGAGCCTGCCATTTGTGAGCGGATGTATTTTGTAAGTTATGCATAAATTTTTGTGCCGTTTTCCTCCATAATGTTTTATTTAAGTGATTTTTAAATTATGTAATTTTATCTCAGTTTGTATGCTAAATAATCTAGAGTGTTATGCAGTGTAAAAAAAAAAAAAGAAAGAAAAAAAAACTCTAGCATGTTTTGGATGTCTCCAAGTTGGTACCTGTTGTAACTGTTGCTCCCTCGGTAATGCACAAGAACACTGGAGAAGTAGTAGATCACTTCAGAATATAGGAGGCTTATATAAGGATGGTGAATAGACTAGAGCAGTTTCGGTTAGTTTTCAGTTCAGTTTGAGTGTAGCTCAGTGTCAGTTAAGTTCAGATTGTATAGCTCCGGTTCTTGTTAAAACATTGAAGTGATGCTGGCAAGCATTAAGTGTAATTATTTGGAAAATAAAAATGATGAACTTACAAGCCAGTGTTTATTTACAACGCCTGAGTTGATCTTGTGTGCTGCAACCCGAAAGGCTGACCATAGCAAGAACAGCTCACTTAGCAACGTCCTTTGTATACTGAGCTATTGTTGTTGAAGCCTGCTGCCGTGTAGAATGGGGATGTAACAGTAGTGCTGTTAGGACTCCATATTATAATTACAAATCATAATAGATAGATAGATAAATAGACAGATAGAGAGACAGATAGAAGCAGGAAGTCGGATGATGAGAAGGTACTGTGTCTGCAAGAATCGAGCAATGCTAAACATGCTTACACACTCTTAACTCAAGGAATGCTTTATAGGCACACGACAGCGCTTCGTGACCATACACACACATACACACATACTCACACACAGGCTTCTAGAACTTTCCAACCACAGTGGACACACGTGACACAAGCCCTGCTACACCAGAATTTAGGAAAGAGAGCTCAGATGGAGGCTAGCCATAGAACAGGCAGGTCGTAGGGAGAAGGGCTTAGCAACATGGAAGAGAGAGAGAGAGAGAGAGAGAGAGAGAGAGAGAGAGAGAGACAGGAGATAGCTCCCGGGACTCTACTTTATACTTCGCTCTGTGTGAGAGACTTGTTAATATTTCCAAGACAAATAAAAATAGTCCCATACTATTCTTTACCTCTCCTAGTCATTGAATGACAAATGAGAAATAAGGTTATCTACTTACAAAGCTACTCAAGTATAACAACCGCTTGTCCACAAGTCTAATATATATAAATTCTCTACAAGTAACTACAAAGTCTTATATGACAGTGCCATGAGTGTGGGATCATGAGTCAAATCTTCAACATGGAGACAGAAGGTGTACAGACAAAAACCTAAGCTACAAAAGAAGAGGCATCGGTTTCTGCAATTATGAAGCTATTACGAGCCCAAAATGTACAATTACAAGCACAGAATGAAGGAAAGAAAGAACTCAAAGAACAATTATAGACACAAAATGTACAACTATAGAAACAGAACGGACAGAAAGAACTCACTGAACAATTACAGGCACAAAATGAATAAATCAAAGAACATTGCAAGCACAGAGTGAACAGCTTGAGGTATAACGTGAAGAACAGAAAGACCGATATGAAATGCTTCAAGAGGCATTACAAGAGCAACAGAGGGAATTACCTGTACAGTTGAGTATGCAAGGACAGCTAGATGCTTTCATGGGGGAAATGAAGGAAGAGCAGCAACAAGTGAAGAAGGAAGTATACACTGAGCTACGGCAGCAGAAGTATGGGGTAAGCAATAATGTGACGGAATGCAAACAGCATGTAGATGACCAGTTGAAGCATGTAGTCGACCATGTGAAGATAATTAGTGAGAAAATTGAAGTTGTAGAGAAACATTGCACTGCTGAGCCTCAGCCTAGTGGACAGGGAACATATGAAAAGAATGAAGTGTATGGTGAATCTTGACGGATCCCAAACATCTAAAGGTAGCATTCCAGGGTTGAATAACCAGAATACAGAAGTTTTATGTCCTTAACCTAATTATGATGCCCCAGTTTTTAGGCCCCAAACCAGTGCAGTGCATGGGTAAACTGTAATGAGGGTACAATTAAAAAGAAACCCCAAGAATCTGATGGTTGAATATCTTGGGAAGCTTACCATACACAGGTGGAGTTACTTGCTGATCAGAATGGTTGGGATGATAGGCAGAGGGCAGTGCAACTTAGTACTAGCCTCAAGGGTGCCAGAATGGAAATTCTGGGCCAGATGTCAGTGAAAGAGAGGAATAGTTATCATTCTCTCGTAGAAGTGCTGGAGTGCAGATATTTGACCTTGTACCAAACTGAGGTTTACATGGCAAGATTCCGGACCCGTGTATGGGCTCGAGGCGAATCCCTACAGCAGCTTGCTCATGACCTTGTGAGTATGGCATACAAGGCGTACCCTGGAGCAGCACCTAACCTGTTGGCTATTCTTCTAGGGGACCAGTTCATCGATGCTCTTGATAGTGTTCAAACTGCAAGTGAAGCAGGCACAACCCAGAAGCATGCAAAAAGCACTAGCCAGGGCTCTAGAGTTTGAATCCTACGTCAGGTCTAGTACGTCCACTTTTCAGGCAGGTTGTAGTGAAGAACTTAAGAAAGGGGCAGGAAAGAGAAGCGGAAAAATTCGACGGAAGTTACTGGTACTGTGAAAAGCCAGGACATGGGAAAAAGGACTGCTGTAAGTGGAAGAGAGAACAGAAGATCAGAGGAAGTTGTTGGTATTGTGAGAAACCAGGACATTAAGAAGTGAACTGAACAAGTGGAAGAGAGAACAGGAGAAGATCAGAGGAGGTTGCAACTTCTGCGAGAAGCTAGGACACAAGAAGGTGGATTGTTACAAATGGAAGGAGGAGCAAGAACAAAACAGTGCAAGGAAACCCATTCAGCAGCTTCGTGGAAAGGACAAACTTTTACCTCTTTAAATCATACTAGATTATTTTATTGATTTTTTTTTTCTTTTCCAGCCAAGTTTATTCATCTTAAGAAGGCCCACCCATAATGAAGATGATAGTTCTTTCTTTACGATGACATCTTAGTTAACTTTGCTCTTGCTTCCTACAAACTTTTTATTATTCAGCTTCGGAAAATCTCTCGTTCTGCAGGTGCTAATACTGACTATATTCTTCAAAGCTGAGTAGTTCCACTAGGCACTAGCAACCTTGTTATCGTAAAGAAGTTACAATACTGAACACGTCGATAAAGGCCACACCTAATTTTTTCTACCACTAGAAGCCTCTCATACTCTGAAGACAAGCCCATGACAAAAGCTAAAACCAGTAACACAGGCATGTGCATTATCACGTTGTTGTTAAAGGCTTGGGACCCCAAGATCCAAGCAAACCATGCCACGCGTGTGTCCTATATATCTGCAATGCTGCGATGGTATTTTCCCGCAGATTCTCGAACAGGAACTTATCACCAGTATGTATTCCACGCACCGCGGAGTCTTGACACGTGTTCATATTAAAGGTCCTAACCATTGCTTTTTCATGATAAGTAAGTTTCTAAAGCCGTAAATTATTATTAGTGGTATCTTTCTTTTACAGTATTTTTACAGTTATTATCCACTCCTGTTTAGCTGCTATATATTTGATAGCTGTATATGTGAAGACAAAAACGTCATCATACCGTATAATCAAACACACAACTTAAGCTTGGAAAAATTTAAATACTGACCAAAATAACATATCACATGGAAAAGATTACTCTTATTGACACTGAAGAACTCGTGACATTTCTTCTTGGGCGAGTTACTTAGCCCACTAACCCTTAATATGCTCTTATATTTTGTTGCAAGACAGTGTTGTGATGCCCACTGCAACATTTTCGAGTGACACTTAGGCTTTGTTGGAAGAATTAGAGGCTTAACCAAACCTTGTTTCAGAGGTCTGCCACCAGGTGGTCTAGCGTCGCCCAGCCTCGATTAAATATTTTTGCGGGGTTTTAAAGACTTGTTAAATTGTACCTAATAGTAAGTTTATAATAATATTGCTATTTATATGAGTATTTTTTCCTGTTCAATCACGCGCATATACATATACCTGTAAAGAAAGAATAACCAGGTTTTCAGAGAATCTTAGCTTGGGGACTAAAATAGTGTGTTGTCTATTTACCTATATCTGAATAAATTGTGTGCAGTCAGTAGAATGAGATTACCTTCAGGACTTCTGATGTGTGTGTTTTAGCATGCTTTAAAGAAGTAAGCTATTCCACTGAAAATTATGTACTGAATGATTGCTTAGTTCGTGAGTCATATTAATCCAAACAAACGGCAGTGCGGTACAACATTTATAACCACAGCAGAGTACGAGGAGCGGAAGTGCAAACTTACTAAACTGTGCAATGGAGACAGGGAAACATTTAAAAGAATTATTAATGTTAGACTTTGGTCACTAAGATGATCAAGATATCCAACAGGTCCGTATTGTTAGGAAAAGTCATACGTCAGGCAGGGCAGCATATCGAAAGGTGCTGCTAAATATGCGGCTACACGTCTATTTTCTTTTGTGGATACTAACGAATGACAAATATTTTAGTCACTGTTATCTTGCTTTCTGGATGGTTCTAGTAAAACTACCTAGGTTTTGTCTCTATGTTATGCTTACAGGGATGAGTAAACTGACGAAAGCCGAGTTTACAAAATGACACTTATAATACATTATCTAATAATCAAAGGGCTCCCATATTGTATTTGTCTTGTAGTGTATCATACCATCTGAGTAATTTGATGAGTAAAATACATTTTGAGTTGTTTTACTTTGTGTCAAAATTAAAAAGAAATTAAGCACCGGCTACTTTTTCAATGCCTACCCCGCATCAGTGCTGGGCGACGGAAGCGAACCTACTGGCAGATTTCTGAAATAGGATCTCGTGAAGTATCTAATTAAAGTCGGCAAGAAAGGAATGGAAATAACTGATATGAGTGAGAAAATGTAATGTCACGATTGATGGAATGACAAATGAGGAAATTTTGGAGCGTTATGGTACTGCTGTGGATGTGCTGGAAATTATTAGGAGAAATGCTCTGAGATGGTTTGGCCATCTAGGGAAAACGGGAAATGCGAGCTTGGTTAGAAGAGTGTATGTGAATAAAGTGGAGGGGAAGAAGATGATTTAAAGAGTGAAATGAAGGCAGTGATAGGGTGGAGATGTATATCAATGAAGGAGTGTTTGAGGTAGAGTAGCCTGATGGTGGAAGACAGGACGATATGGAGGCGATCTGTTCATGTGAACCCTCTCTGGGATTGACACTGCTGACTGCAAAAAGGTGGACAGATAGGCGTAATTTGTCGCTAATACCGAAATAGTGTGTATCAGCAATATACAGTACCCTCGCAGCCAGTACACGTTTGTCCAGTACTATTCTCGTCCAATACAGTTGGCAAAAAAATAAAATAATTTATTACTGTAGTACGGATTTGTTGGGCTAGTACGGATCGGCCGTGCAAAGTGGGCCAAATCCAAGGAGTTCTTCTCCAATACTGATGTGATCTGTCCAGTTCTACCCACGTGCATGCGCGGGAAGATGGCCAACACCGAGAAAAGTTTCCCTAGCACTGCCATGCCAGTCCAGTATGCTTTCCTCATGACTTGTGACGTGTGCCAATCAAATTGAAGTATTGGTGTCAAGTGAATGCACCCTGGCTTCTTTTTTTTGTCTGAGCTGCACAGCTCAGACGAGTTCCCGCCCTCAGTACAGGATGGCAAACCTCATGTAGGACCCTGCTTTCACCCCTGCCCTGCTCTCATCTCTGCTTCCACTGTGCCTAGGAAGCCTTACGCTAACCCCAAGAAGCGGCGGCACCTGAGGCAGGCCACCAAACTGGATATCATCCAGCGAAAGAAGAATGGATACTGTATTGTTGATATTGCCAAGGCCTACGACATCAACGAGTCCAGTGTCCGCTGTAGCCTGAGGAATTCTGACAACATTATGATGGCAGTAAAGGCTAGGGTGGAGGGCAACTTGGCTCATGGTGCAGGCTAATGGACACAGCTATGATTGTCATGGAGCACCACCTGTCGATGTACGTCTGCAGATAGGAGCAAGAGAGTGTCCCCATTGGCTCCATGAACATACAGGAGATGGCTAGGAAATTCTACAGTGTGGCAGTGAGAAAGACTGGCTCCGACGCATCCTCCTTCAAGGCTTCAACCAGGTGGTTCTCCTCCTTTCTAAAAAGAAAGGAGATCATATGAGCAAGACTTCACGGCGAGGTTGCAACGGCAGATCATGTTGCTGCCAACGACTTCCCTACTTTACTTAAGGACATTATCCAAGAGGGAGGTTACACCATCGATCAAGTTTATAACATGGATGAGACAGAATTGCAATGGAAAAAAATGTCAGTGAATACCTACATCGCTAAGTCAAGCCGCCAAGGAAGGGAGAGGAAGGTGGACAAGTCCAGGGTCTTGCAGCTCCTGACGGTGAATACATCAGGTTCACACAAGATGCGGCCTTTTTTGATCAGCAAGGTCGCTCACCCCAGGTGTTTTTCAAACCTGCTCTCCATGGCAGACCTGGGGGTGATATGGCACAAGAACAACTCGGGATGGATGACTGCAGTAACCTGCTTGGAGTGGTTTAAACGCCACTTCATCCCCGATGCCAAACGCAAGATGCAGACCCTGAAGTTACCCCCAAAGCTCCTACTCATCGCCAGTAACACCAGTGACACCCATCTCTGCTTGCTGACGTCAACCCTGACGTGAAGTTTATATTCTTACCTGCTAACACCACCTTGCTGATGCAACCTTTAGATCAGGAAGTGATCTGCAATTTCAAAATGTTATATATTTAAGGCCTCTTGAAACACCTTCAGAGTGCAACCGAGGAGTTCATGGAGATTGAGCAGATGCAGGAGGAGTTGGGGGGGATCTCCGATAGTTCACCCACGCACTCTCGCTCACTATCACCCGCATCCCGTCACTCACCCGTACCAGCACCTGGACCAAGCTCTGCCACAGTTTCACCACCTGCACCCTATCACTCACCCTCTCCAGCACCTGGGCCAAACATTGCCACAGCTTCACCACCAGCGACTCTGGCTGTCATGAATGTAACTAACTTTTGGAAAACATACAATATGAAACACTGCGTGAAGAACATTGTCATTGACTGGGATAGTGTGAACTTGGCAACTATCAATCATGCCTGAAGGAAACTTACGCCTTACTTCACAGCCCCTCATGAGCCTACAACCTTTCAGTGTCCACAAGCAGGGCGCACAATGATGCTGGCAGAGTTACACAGGATCCCAGCCTGCGAAGATGTTTGCAAGGAGGACGTGAGAGAGCTAGTCGAGAAAGAAGTGACAACACCGGTGGAGGCAACATGGTGGGTTGCCACCATAGACGAGGCTCAGTTAGAGCAGGAAGCTATGGCTGCTGGTTCTGCCTCACCTCCTCAGGATCTCCACTTGAGTATGCAGCATGTGGCAGACATCTTACATGCTGTAGAGATACTGAAGGAGGAACTGAACAAGGATACCAACGAAGTGTGCCACCAAGAAGTGTTAGCAAATGTGGAAAAGTGTCCAGTTCTATGTGGATTTGCACAGGCAGTACTTCTATCAGAAGAGGCAGACCCTCATCACAAGGCTCTTTGAGCGTCGAAATGATGAGAGGAGAGCCCTGGGGGAACCTCAACAACAGGCAGGAGCAGTAGCACTTCCCCCTAATGTTAACGATGACGATGTGTCAATGTGTGACTTTGAGGGATTGATGAGGGAGGTTGAGGCAAAGAGGCCTCCTAAGGATCCTGGGGCCCTCCTCCAGGGGGTCAATAGGACCTTCTACAGCCTCGGAAACCCCTCCCCCTTCCCCCCCAAGCCCATCACCTCTCACCTTAAAGGTTGGTAAAATCTTATTTGTGTCAAAACATAGTTAAAATGAATTTGTCGGGGTCTTGTTCAAGGCTTGTTTGATATTATTCATTTTTCCCATATGGTCTGTTGTTTGTCCTGTATGGATTTAGTCCAGTACGGTAGTACTGTCTGACAAAAATACCGTACTGGACACGAGGGTACTGTACAAGTCGATTATGAAGGTATCAGAAATTTTTAAACACTCCCTTATCTGACAAGCGCAAGTCCAACACGACTTTAAATAAATTCACATAAGTCTCATAGGAGGTTTAGGTGTAATATTTCAGCTCAATATTTCAGCTCACCAGTAATTATTCTCTTATCTCCTAGCTAATTCTCCCAAGATTTGGCCAAATCATAAAGGCTACTTAGCTAGAAAAAGTCGGACAACAGATGACAATGGCCCTGATGTTTCGGTCGGTTACCTGGGGCACCCAGGCGTCCTTAGGTGTGTATTTACACCTGCAGTTTGAGTGGGCTTAGGAACTAGAGTCAGTGAACATGGCGAACATCTTCTCTCTCATAGGATTGTAGAGATGCCAACTATTAATTAATTACAAGACTAAGTACAGTTTAATTACGTCATGATATATACCAGGTGAATCTAACTTAATTTAATTTTAGTGTTAATTAAACTAAAGCCAAACATTCCCTTTATCTCTGTAAATATGTATTAAATCTCATCATCTTCTCACATGAGGGCACATCACCGTACCACTCAAGCGCAGTTAGGTCAATGGAAATTTCCTAAGTATTTACATGTATTTACAATATAGTTGTCCACAAGGGTTAAACACTGTAGCATTTAATTTATTAATAATGCGAATTATTAACTCCTAAACCGCGGGGTTGTTTTTACTTGACTTTCGTGTCTCCGGGCATATTCGCGCTCCAACAGACTCTCTAAAAATATTTGCCAAAAATAAGGTATTAGTCCTAGAATATTAAAATTAAATATGCTTATGGGACATACCTTCAGCTTTCTCCTGGGATGTTTGCTGAGCCTTCACTGAATACCGTAGGACTTGTGGAGACCTCTGAAGTTGGGTAACGAAGTCTCCACTTTACACTTCCCAGCAACCCGTAATATGATTACCACAGCCTGATATTAGCACTAGAAACAATATTCTATGATTATCAAATAGTTTGGAATCCATACTCCAAAAAAAAAAAAAAACTGAAAGCAATGAAAATTACGAGCACGTATGACCTTCCCACTTACGCTCGTTCGGCGCTGGTGTTCTGTCATTTATTATTTATAAAAACACTCACACTTTATTTTTCTGTTACTATATAACACATGTATATATATCTATAGTCTTTATCCATAAACTTTCCTTCAGTAATAGTAGTTTATTGTCACCATAGGCATTCAATTTCTCTTTCAGTAAAATACGTAGCATTCACTTTCTCTTCCTGTATACTAGCACTGAGAGTGAATCTGTCACTTTCACTTCCACTTTCATAACTCATAGTATTCATACATGCTAGAGTGAAACTTTCACTTTCATTACTCCTAGTATATATACTCGTATTCTTATATTACTACTCATTTACATTTCTATATGCATTCTCTATTATATTTACATTATTTACATTTCTATTTTATTCACACTGTGTTATGCACTGTCACTTGCAGTAACTTATAAAACTATTTTCCACTCTTCACTTATATTTACATTCATTGCTTTCACTTGCTGTTTACACATTTACATTTCCATTTGCACTGTTTTACACACCAGGAAGATCGTAGTCACTCCATCATTTTCATTGATAAATTAGCCAGTTCACGTTCCACAGCAGTCACTTAGTCCTACCCTTTCCACACGAGGTTTAGTAGGGGGTAGAGGTCACAGGGCCTTTTGCATGGGGCTAAAAAGTGGCGGAATTGGAGAGGCGCGAATCCGACGTAGTTTCACCTTGAAAGACGACAGTAAACTGAATACAGTGTGGTGGACTGGTGTCCTAGGGGGAGTGCAATGCTGCCAATGTCAGCTTGGTGACAGCTGCTAATATATACGCTATGAAATGGTTGGCAGGAAATCTAGATAATACATAATAAATTAGGTAGTTCCAGGTGAATGTAAATATCACTGAGGCTTCTCCCTTCCTTTCTTATATATATTTTTATTACTAGAATAGATTATACGGCATATTTCAAGGGGAAATAAACAGCGAAAATTAGGGAACGAGTGCACGTGAGGTGTTGTCAGGTGATAATTAGCCAATTCCAGGTGTGTGGCACTATCACTTACCTTATTTCTTTTTTGTATGTATTATTTGGTATAAGAATACGGCATAGGGCTTATTCCAATGGATGAAATCAGTGGAAAATTCCAGGGAAGATTTACTTAGCGTAGCACGGCCGGGCAAGCAAGAGGAGAGGGTAATGAAGGGGAGGTAGGGAGGGGACTCAAGAACTGGGAGAAATGACTAAATTGTCAACAATGGATGGGAGTACAGATGAGATTAGGAGTGCTGACTAGTGTTAGACATTGGCAGTACTGATAGATGATACAAGCCATGACTTGAAAGCCAAGGGGAATTCAAAATAACACAGAATCACGAAAATGATGCCCCGCGGTATGATCCCTTGCTCCCAAGCATCACAAAAGTGATCCCCCGTGGTTAAGGGGTTAAAGAGAATGTAATCTTTGGGTTATAAAACCGCTTGAATTAGTCATTAATACTCTCCATGTTTTCCTCTGCCTTTAACAGGGACAACTATTTTAAAGAGTAAAGAGCACAACTGCTCTGGAAGAAAATATTTCCCACAGTTTTGGGGTCGGGCAAAAGATGATATGCTGTATCATGTAATGTGACCCTTAGCCAGGAGTTCTCTCCATAGGTCTCGAGAACCCTGTGTTGTGGCCCTTCTAGGTCACGTATCTTGACCCAATTGCTCTCCACCATCCACTGTATCCAAGGTAGCGTTTAACTCAAGGGGCACCACTTTATCAATAGTTTTTATTTTGGTATGTTGCCAACATTTAATTCTTACAAGTCTCAGCACCCCCTCTGAATCTGAATGAGTGGTGATCACTTTAGCTAATGGCTACTGGGATCTTGCTTGTTCTGATTTTACTAAGATCACATCTCCTATGTGTATAATTGACTTGTTGCTGGCAGCCTGAACCCTAGAAAATCTTTCTCTTAGGCTTAAAAGATATTCTTCGCTGGCTATTCCAGGTGTCCAATACCCTTTTCAGGCGTTGATATCCCTCATGCAGATGTTGTCCTATTTCATTATTTTCTATGGTAGGATTATTTAATTCCTCCTGAATATCCTCACAAGGCACCGGAAGGAGCTTTCTGCCATATAACATATGAGGTGGTGTCAGTGCCTCACTCGAAACGCTAGTGTCATCTAGATAGTTTAAAGGTCTATAATAATCTAGCCTCAATTTCAGTTATCACTGTTCTCAACTCCTCTCTGGTGATCTTAGTTCTGTGTAAGGTTTTTCTAAGGCAGTCCTTCACAATACCAATCATTCGTTTGGTATATCCATTTTGCCATGGTGCTCTTGGAGTTATGAACTGCCAGGTACAGTTTCAGATTTCCAACGTCAACTTAACCATTTGGTCATTCATTATATTTAAAGGTAGAAGTGCTGCTCCAACGAAATTGGTTCCGTTGTTACTTATTAATTTATCAGGACAAGACCTTCTAGCTGCAAATCATACAGTACGTTCAGGAATGTTTCTGAACTTAAATCTTCTGCCATTTCTAGATGGACTGCCCTTGCATAGGTGCGAGTAAACAAACATATATACACCTTATGGGGAGTTCCCTCACCCTTAACAGTTATAGCCCTTGTGTAATCAACTTCTTTTACTTTGAAGGGCCGACTTACATTTACCCTATCCCTTGGTAAGGCAGGTGATCCTGGATAGTCACAGTGTCGTTGTTCATACCTCCTACATATAATGCAACCTTTGACATATTTCTTTATGACCTGTCTACCCTTAGGGATCCAATACCTTTCCCGGATTCGGGCCAAAGTCTGCAGCACACCTCCGTGAAGAGTCAAATCATAGGTTTCCTTAACAATTAACTGTACAAAATAATCACTCGGATAATAATATGGGATTCCTAGTTTGGGAAGGCAAATTAACCTTTATTATTCGGCCCCGGCATCTAATTAGACCCTTTCCGTTTAAGAACAATCCCAAATCTCTTATCAGCTCATTCTTGTTCCCGCTGCCCTGGCCTAAAAGGTCATATATCTCTCTGTAATAATTCCTTTGTATCCTTTTCAGCCAATATTCCATGGGATCAAACTTCTGAAACCCCACTTTCTTATTAAAAAATTTAACAACTAATTTAGTATTGTTAATAAGTTATCTTACTGGTGAGAATCTGCTAATGTCAGTCACTTCTGGCTCAGGTACTACAGCCTCCAAGTTTACTACACTAACTTCAGCAATATTATACTGTTTCTGCTCAGGCCAATCTTTGGTGAGTAACCATTTAGGACCTTTAAACCACAAGTTATATTTGATCAGTCTCTTTACTATCGAACCCTCGAGAACAGATCAGCTCGATTTTTTTTTTATGCGAGGAAGAAGGAACCAAAGGCCATGAGCCCGCAATGAGAGTTCCCTGCAAGAGAAAAACAAAATACAAGAGAGAGCCAAATTCAAGACCCACTCATTTCGAGATGCCTGGACACTGCGTTTGAAAGACTGGAGATCATAGGCAGCAGGAAATACAGACAGAGGGCGACAGTTCCAGAGTTGACTTGTTGCATAAATGAAGAACTGGGAGTAATGGTTAACTCTTGCATTAGAGAGTTGGACAGAAAAGGGATGAGAGTTTGCTGCTAGACGGGTGCTATGCTCCCGTCATAGAGGTGGAGGAATGCATGCAGACACTTCAGAGGAGCAGTGTTTGGAGGATACATGCATAAATTTAAATTTGGAAGACAGCTCCTTAATATTCTTCACTCTGTTGCGGACGAAAGGAATTTTACTGTCTTCCTTCCCTGGCCAGTAAAGACAAATCTCACTGTAAGTCCATGTATAGATATCCTCAAACTGAGTATCAAGGGTTGTGGTTATATACCTGGCCAATTTAGTTCCCACTTCCATGGAAGCCAATTCCATTTGAGGTGGGGTTCTTCCTTTAACTGGAGCAACTCTGGCTTTGGACATAATAATCGTATTATCCTCTCCTGTTGCGCAATAAGCTACTGCTCCATAAACCCTTTGAGAAGAATCACAAAATACGTGTAAGTGTGACTTCTCATTACCGTTTATTTTCCTGGGCATACATATTCTTGATGTGGTTTCAAATTCCTTTCTAATCTGTTCCCCTTGTTCCATATATGTCTCACCTAATTCAGTGTCCCAGTCTAATCTTCCTCGCCAAGCCTCGTGCACAAACATTTCTCCCTAGTAACTCTAGGACTGACCAATCCTAATGGGTCAAATAACGTGGAGACCTGACTTAACAAGGACCTCATGGTGAGAGTGACATCTATCTATCTATCTATCTATTGCCAGACGCCTCAATCCCGTTTGGGGTGGCCACAAACAAATCGCCTCCAAGTCGCCCTGTCCCCCGCCATTTCACTGCCCTGCTCCCAACTCACACCCCCCTCTCTCATATACCTCTCCACCCCATCCCTCCATCTCATCCTCGGTCTCCCCCTCCCTCTTCCACCCTCCACCTCACTCACATACACTCTCTTCGTCAATCTTTCACCCTCCATCCTCTCCACATGGCCAAACCACCTCAGTGTGTTCCTCACAACGCTTCCTATCACATCCACATCCACACCACAACGCTCCTTTATATCCTCATTCGTCAGCCTGTCTCTCCACGTGACTCCACAGGCTCCTCTTAAATAACTCATTTCCACTGCTCTCACTCTTGACTTGTGTCCTTCCAACAATGTCCAAGCTTCACTTCCGTACGTTAGAGTTGGTATCACAATACTGTCATGTAGTAACTTTTTTACTTCCATGCTCACTTCCCTGTTTCTTATCACTGCTTTTAAGGAACCAGCAACCTTTCTTCCCTGCTGTACCCTTTCAAGCACTTCACCCTCCAAACCTCCATCCTTACTCATCACACTACCCAAATACTTAAACGTACTCACATTTTCCAATTCCTCACCATCCAACCTCGCTGTACATTCACTGACTTCACCTCTCTCAAAGACCATCACTTTACTCTTCCCTACATTCACCTTTAGGTTCCGTTTCTTACACACTCTCTCAAACTCATCCACCAAGCCTTGCAGCTCCCCTTCGTCTTCACTCAACAACACAGTATCATCTGCAAACAACAGTACAGGGAGTTTCCAAACACTATCCTCTCTCACCAGGGCCACTCCAACATCCACTACCCTACCTTGTACCTCTTTTATTACCCCATCCATGTACAGATTGAACAACCATGGAGACATGACACATCCCTTTTTCAAACCAAAGGACTTAATTGAATTTAATCTTATTTCATCAGCTTTTGTATCCCAGTTAAGACCCAACACATTTTGAGTGTTGGGAATGCCATTATTTGGATAGTCCTCTTGTATTTTATTCCTCAAAAGCAGTGAATTTGTAATCCAGCTCTTTAACGGCAATTTGCCTTCCAACATTCGGAATTGGCTACTTCATAAGCCTTCAATGCTTCCGAATCTGTATCAGCAACACCTTGCAAATTATCCATGTAAAAATCTCGCCGTATTTCTAGGCATTTGGCATTTCCAAAATGATACTTTAAAGTGTTACAAAGTAGGAATGGACTACCACAGGAGCCAAAGAGCGCCGATCGGAAACAGCAAGTTTTCAATGGACTATCCTCATTTTGAGGGTCTTGAGGCCAGAGGAATTCTGTAAATTTCCTATCCTCTTCTCTCAATCCTATTCTGAGAAAAGCCTTACTAATGTCTGCTGTATAACCATAAGATTTCTCTCTAAATCTTAGTAACACATTCCCTAACTTCTCTTTTAGTGTAGGTCCAGCATATAAGCAATCGTTCAAGCTAGCTGATCCTTTGGACGCATTACTACTACAATTGAAAACTATCATTATGGGAGTAGCTACTGAATCCTTGCTTACAGCATGATGTGGTAAATAATGTCCTTCTTTCTGGTTAACAGGGAATTATACCGCTTCTATAAATATATCCTTCAATTGATCTTTTATAATATTATCATATATGTTTAGATGTTCTGGTTTGTCTCTCAACTTTCTTAGAAGAGAATTGAACTGAGCCTTGGCTGCTTGGTAATTTGTTGGTAACTCCGAATGATTTAGTTTCCATGGTAATCCTACCCAATACTGTCCATCCTTAAATTCCACTGACTGGTTATACAAATCCAAAGTTATTTTATTTTCAGGGGTTGGTTCCTCAGAGTGTATTGCTACACTATCTAGGTCCCACAATTTGTGTACAGGTTCAAATTTTTGATCCAGCAAGTCGTTTAACTGAGTAGGTTGTAATCCTGCACCTATTCTAGCTACCATCATTGACTATGTGGGAGTACAGAGACTGAGTCTACTAGTTTGGCCGCTCATTTAGCTTGCTTTGGAAAAGGCAACTGACCCATAATAAGGTTACCTTCTGGACTCTTGAAAAACTGTACTTTTTTCTTCTTGAGAGTCCTATGTAGGAATCTTCCACAGTAATCTGAACCAGTTATCATTTTTATGGGACCCACAGTATATGATTCCACATTCCGTTTAGCCAACTTTATCCCCGGGCTTTGTAGATGATCAGAGGTTTCCTTCAGTTTATATATATATATATATATATATATATATATATGTGTGTGTGTGTGTGTGTGTGTGTGTGTGTGTATGTATTGGAGCTGCAGCTGTCATTGCTGCTGGAGTATTCTCCTTAGCAACTGTCATAATGACACTTGCAGTTCCAGGAACCTCATATTTCATCGTTGGGTATAAGGCACTAAGATGATGATCCCTTTTACATTTAAAACAAAGATTTAGTTTAATCTTGCAGTTCGCAGAAGTGTGTTTGGAATTCATACAGATTATAGAACACCAAATCCTGAAGCTTCCCTACTCTAGAAGCGTAATCAGGATAATGTTGACAAGATGCACTGGAATATTGCTCAGCACGAAATGCACAAACCTTCCTGCCCTTTACCATGGAAAGTTTTACCTTCTTATTTTCATCAACTTGTCTACTCCTTGTCCTTAATGGTTTATCCTCAGACTTGAAAGAACTAAGGAAAGTACTTATCTCTTCCTTAGGAACAGACTTAGCCATCCCTGACTTGGGTTTCCCAACCAGTTGGTTAGTGATTTTATTTCTTTATTTCAGCCTTCTGTTTAACCCGCCCCATCCCGACGTTTTCTGGGCAGTGGTATGCCCCAGTCCCGACATTTTTGGACCTTTTTTTTTTTTGGCTCAAACATCCGCTTTTGGTGAGAAACATCGAAAATTCATAGAGAAATCGCTCACCTGAGGTTTAAAATACTCGATCCAGGTAGGAGTACCTCCTTACCTTACAGGGTTTTCTATCAGGCTGGCTGCAAAGAAAACGAATTCTATGGGAGGATAACTATTCTACACCACTCATAAACGGTATTTATTTATTTATTTGGTACGAATTTATATGTAGTACGAGAGTATATTGGTTTTCAAACGGTAATATAAGCATTATAAGCATTGTTTCACTCACTAACTCATCACCATTCCTGACCTTTTTTTGCCACATTACCTGATCATCATTTCTGACTGTTTCTTCCTCTAATGTTTGTCCTCCACATTGTCATAGATTGGGGAATCACTCTGGCCCTGAATTTCATACCGTGGCATGACATGGCTTTATTAGCCAGGTCACTGATAACAGGTGAATTGCTGAGAAAAGGTCATGGAAGAGGGGGAGGAGGTCATGCTGGGTAAGGCATTGTCCCTACCTGGCATCTTGTAGAGGAAGGTGTCCCGTGTATAAGTGCCAAAAATCACTTGTGAAAATTGATAATTGTGCAAATTAGGGACCTTGCAATGTCCTTGCAATGTTGCCGCATTAATTTACGTCTCCGGGATATGAGTGCACATCATGTGAGGACGTGAATTCACGTCTCCGAGACGGGGCGGGTTAATTTCAACAGGCTTTTCTTTTTCTGTTCCTTGCAAATGTTTACAGAGTTGCATTAAGCCTTCCTCAGTCTCCTTACAGGAGAAATTATCCGTTTGATACCTACCATACAAGGCATCCTTGGTTCTAGGTAGAAGCTTTAAGGACACAATTCTAGAAAGCACCCAATCTGCTGCTTTAACCCACCGCATCCCAGCAGATTTTAGATTTTTTTTTTCTTTTGGCTAAAATCTCCGCTTTATATGAGAAACATCGAAAATTCAGAAAGTGCTCAGTTGAGTTTAGATATACGGTAGAAGTAAGAGTACCTTTATCTTGTTACCGTGTTCTCTCAGGCCAGGCTCGAGAGAAAACGTTTTCTATGAGAGGGGTAGCTATTTCAAACCATTCATAACTGGTTAGATATCTATTTACTTGGTATGAATTTATATGTAGTACAAGAGTATATTGGTTTTCAGACAATAATATAGGCAATATAAGCATTGTTCACTCACCAAAAACATCTTCATATGGCACCTTCTTTTACGACGTTACCGCCTCAAGATAATCACCACCTCAATCATCAACCATTATCGCTCGTACCAACATCACGAACAAGACATTCATTATCAAGTTTTACTCTCGTGTGATGGCAGTTGTGAGAATTGTATTCAATGTGCCACACAAAAAACAAATACAATATAAATGGCGGCCAAATGAATTATTATCAGAGCATCACACAATCCTGCCAATGGTGGTGCCCAACGTGGGACTTGATGCCAGAGTTGGATGGTTTTTGTCAGGGCAAAAGTCAACACAAAAATGACTGCTACAATAGGAATCATGAGAGAGAGAGAGAGAGAGAGAGAGAGTACATGCTGTTTGATTTGAACACAAAGTGTTTATGTGGCTTCACTGCAAAAATGAAATATATAACTGTTACTGATAAAGAAATAATAATAATAATAATGGAACATTGAAATACTTTATGACATAGTCTTTTGACACAATGCACACACACACACACACACACACACACACACACACACACACACATATATATATATATATATATATATATATATATATATATATATAGATAGATAGATAGACAGATAGATAGATAGATAGATATAGATAGATAGATTAGATAGATAGATAGATATCATCAACCATTACACGTCCACTGCTGAACAAAGGCCTCCCCCAATCTTCACCGAGAATTCCTTGACTGAGCCAATCTTTGCCACGTTTTCCTCGCAAATTTCTCTATCTCATCTCTCCACCTCCTGTCTGGCCTTTTTCTGCTATGCTTACAATCTCGTGGTGTCTAGTCAGTCAACCTCTTGCTCCATCGGTTATCCCTTATTCTTGCTACATGGCCTGCCCACCTCCATTTCTGTTCTTTTATAACTTCTATAATATCTTTGACTTTAGTCTGCTTGGTCACCCAAGTTGATATTTTCCTGTCTATTAAAGATATTCCCAACATTGACCTTTCCATTGCTCTCTGAGAACGGATTAATTTATTTTCCAACGATTTTGTCAGCTTCCAGGTCTCACAACCGTACGTCATAGCCGGAATTATACATTCATTATATACTTTTCGGTTCATACAAACTGGCAAGCTACTTTTCATAATGTCTCTGTGTTTAGCGAAAACTTTCCATCCACTTGTAATGCGTCTTTTTGTTTCGCTATCATTATCTTTCGTTAATTTTAGTGTTTGTCCCAAGTAATTGTACTCCTCGACTTCAAGAATTTCTCTGCTTATTCTGATGACACTCTTTGGTGTTTGTGGATTAACCCGTCACGTCCCGAGGTTTTCCGCACCTATGACATCCCCCAGTCCCGAGCCTTTTTGGAAATTTTTTTTTTTTTGCTAGAACTTCCGCTTAGGTCGAGAAACGAAGGAAAATCACAAAGAAAATGGTTCCCGTGGTCTATAAGTGGTCCGTACAGGTGCGGTTCCCCCCGGCAGGTATGGTGTTCTGTAATGGGCTGGATATGCATTTACGTTTTCTATTGTAAGGAATATGGGAGAAACAACACACAACACCTCTATATTTATTGAATTTGAACTAATAAACAATAACAGTAACAATATAATGGATTTCAGACACATATATATGAAAAATAAGCATTGTACCATCGAGCGAGCATAGCGAGTTTGGTCCGAGTCGTAACATGCTATATGCTAAGTGTCTGGTATGAGTCAATCTATCATTTTTTCTACTTGTATACTTCTGTTTCAATGAAATTTTTCCAATTACAACTGTTTGTAAGTGTTTTCAGATGTTTTCATTCATTATGATGACATGCAGCATAAGTATAGCGCACATCAGCTTAGTAAGCGCACTCGCTATGACTCGTATTTCAACATACCAAATTGTTTTATCACTTTCCAATTATTTTCCCCTTTACATAGAACCTTTCCTCCACCACTGTAAAGGTTTTCAATTATTTTCATTCATTACGAGGGCATTTAGCGATATGCTAGCGCATATTCATGTAGCAACCACGATCTCAAACACTCGTGTTTCATCATCTACTTTATTTATTCACTCCACTTATAATTTCCCACTTACATTACACACGTTTACACCCCTATAATGCACTGTACATACTTACTGCCATTAATTATTCAAGTGAGCGTGAGAATATCACCTGAAAATACCCTCACAAGGAATGTTTCGACAAACATAATACTCATATATATATATATTCATTCATTGCCAAACGCCATGTATCCCAAACGGGGTGGCCAAGGGCTTAGAGTTAATTGTTTTACAGAGAGGGGCACTAATCCTCCACCAACCCCACTTGACACGTAGGGAGAACGTTATGCCAACAGCATCTGGTGTTCCCAGTCCGTCACCCATCCAAGTACTAACCAGACCCAACGTTGCTTAACTTCGCTGATCTAACGGGAAGCGGTGTACTCAACGTGGTATGGCCGTTATATATATATATATATATATATATATATATATATATATATATATATATATATATATAAAATCTCGAGACTAACGCTGTATATAACACTGAGTATATTTTGTTGTTACACACCGACCAAACACTGTATAGTGGAGTAAAAGTGAGTCAGCGGGGAAAAACAGCGAATATCTATGGTAATGGCTAGTATGGAGGGATATTATACTGTAAATTGACTGAGAACTTATATAAATATGGCCCCTGGTTAAGTAAGAGTGGACGCAGGTGGTAGATGGCGCACAGAATAAAAGTTCTGGGTGAAATATTGTGGAATTTTCTGTGCACTTTTGGAAGGTGTTGCAGTTAAACAAAAAATCATTACCGAGAATTATGTCTAAGTGCCACAATAATATTATGATATTTTTTAGTCAACTTCTTGGTGACGCCTTTCACGGGTACATTCATAATACCTCTAGTCATTTGTATTCAGTTTATGGGACACCTGTAGTGGCGAATGAGGCTAAAGAAGGCAACGCTTAACGACCTATACAGATGCAAACGTTTCATAATCTGCGTCAATTTGTCTGGCAATAGCAATAATATAATGTCAGTCTTATTACCCACAGATAGTTTTATTCAGTTTATAGGAGATCTCTTGGAATGGGATGCTAAACCAAGGTTTTTTCCTTACTCTCGTATCCTTTTAAATGTTTAAATAAAAACTTTTTTAAATATTACTTCTTATAAAACTTGTCACTCTCCAGTGCATCACTTTCCAAATATGCCTTCCTACAGCTTTTGTACTTCTGTATTAGTATATATTTCCCATCAAAAGATACAAGCATTTCGAAGTGATCATCGCTTAGTCCTGCTCGATTTGGTTTAAGGAAATCTTTTCCCATCGAGAACTGTTGTTCTACTGCAGTACTGGAGGGGATTGGCGTGTGGAACCTAATGAATAAATCCAACAATGCTTTGCATGGGAACGCGTAGCTGTTTGTTTTTCTCTGGCCTCACTCCCAAGAAATTTCTCACCAAATTCCTAGTCTACTTGCTTTTCTTTCCACTGCCGTACAGTGGTTTGAAATAGTCTTCCACCTTGACCTTCGGCATACGATGCTGTTCAGCAATTTTTTTTTCTTTTTATAAATAACAGAACGGAAAAAAGAAAAACAAATGATTAAAACAAAAAAAATCCATACACCAGATTACTGGCGTCCTCCGTTCATAAAATATCTGTGACAGTTAGACTTGAACAGCTGTGGGTTGAAATTTGGAGGGAAACAACTCTGGGGAAGCGAATTCCAGAGAGATGCAGTTCGGGGAATGAAAGAATTCTGATAGGCAGAAGTTCTGCATTATGGCTGAGTGACATTCCAGTCATGAGCGCTACCAGATGCCCGTGTAGCACGAGGGAAGGCATGGAGAAATGGCAGCATGGACGCAACTTCGTCTGAGCATTTGCCAAAAAAATATCTGTAAAATAATGCAAGGGAGGCAACATTCCTTCATACGTGCAGGGGAGGTAGTTTATATGTAATGACAGGGTTGTTAATGATTCTAACAGCTTTGTTATGAATTTTGTCTAGTTGTCTTACTGCAACCTCTCCACAACCATTCCACAAGGGTGAGCAATATTCAAGCTGAGAGCGCACATGACTCTTATAAATTATAGCTAACTGCTCATCGGCGAAGAAGTTACGGACTCTGTACAATAATCCAAGTTCCTTTGAGGCGGTTTTAGCAAGTGATCTGACATGAGAGGTCCAGCTGAGGGCACTGTTAAGTGAGACGCCAAGAATTTCAATACTTTTGGAGATGGGACTATTAGTAGCACTGAAGGTAATGTACGAATCTGGCAATATCTCTGTTAGTAAACTATATATATATTTAGTTTTACTAGCATTAAAAGAGACAAGGTTGTTTTGTCCCCATTCACTGATCGTAGATAAGTATTGATTTATGGAGATGGCTGTACTGAGTTGAGAGGTAGAGATATTAGACTTTGTAAATGGGTGTCTGAGTGTGAATGAACTATGTAATGTTGAGTCATCTGCATATGAGTGAATGGGATTGTGGGTGACAGATAAGAGATCATTAATATGAACCAGAAATAGGGTTGGAGCCAGAACTGATCCCTGCGGCACGCCGGCATTAATTGAGTGGAAATTGGAATATACATCATCTACTTTTACTCTTATTTTCCTGTCACTAAGATATGAAGAAATCAAAGGAACAAAAGACGTTAGCCCATAGCAGGGGAGTTTGGACAGCAGGGAACGGTGCCATACTCCGTCGAAAGCTTTAGAGATATCAAGAGCTACTGCATGAGTTTATCCAAAAAGATCAATTGATTGATGGATGGTATGAGTTAAGACATTGAGTATGTCAATGGTGGATCTTTCATGGCGAAAACCATATTGTCTATCACTAATTAAGTTGTTGGATTCAAAATGTTTAACAATGTGCTTATTAATTAAAGTTTCAAATACCTTACCATTTGTCGATCATGGGTGGCATCCACCAGAGTTCACAGTCGATGCCGGACAGTTTTTCTAAAAACTGCACATTCTTGCCAAAACGTACTGATTATCGCTGACCCTATGGAAATGGCCAATAAAGTACCGGCGGTGCCAGTAGCGGTACTAACCCCAAAAATTACTGCCGACACCGATAGCGGTATTAAAAAAACACCACCGGTACTTGTATCGGCGGTAATGTCCACTTGTGTGTGTGTATATACAGTAGAGAGAGAGAGAGAGAGAGAGAGAGAGAGCACCTTACATTTATGGCAAAATCAATCCCTCATACTTGAGCCAGTCTCTGGCATAGTATGGAGAGAGAGAGAGAGAGAGAGAGAGAGAGAGAGAGAGAGAGAGAGAGAGAGCACTTTATATTTATGGCAAAATCAACCCCTCATACTTGAGCCAGTCTCTGGCGTAGTATGAAGATATTTTTGACACGATGGGCTGAATTCAACCGCACGAAAATGGCCGAAAATAAAATTATGTCATCATACAAATCTCTCTCTCTCTCTCTCTCCCTCTCTCCTGACTATATCACTCGATATTTCCAAACGCTAAAGATAGATACGTACTTGTTTTTTTATCCCATTCCTTTCATTCCTTTACGATTTCCCTTTAACGAGTTTCTATGCATCTCTCTCTTTTTTCTTGTTTTTTGTCGCCTTTTTTTCTGTATTTTTCGTTTTCAGTGATGGAGGGCCTTTTCTGTGATGGAGTGCCTTGTCATTTCTGCGTGTTTCTCTTTAATTGTTTTCAGTTATCGCTATTACTCTGCTCACCTAATCCTGTTTTCGCTGTTATCTTCTCCACTTTTGTATTTTTTTCCTTTTTCCACACACACACACACACACACACACACACACACACACACACACACACACACATTAATTTCCACCTCCTATACCGTATATTTTTCTTCCCGCTCTTTTTTTTTTTCCTCTCACTCTTCTTTTAATCTATAATCGATCCCAAGATGGAGTAAAAGAGAAGGTAAAATCCACAAAACCCACCAATATGCCATAAATACACCCAACTAATGTTGTGCCACCAATCTTGAATGAGACGGCCCTAACTTGCATGCAGTACAGAGGATTTTACATACTGTATATTTTAAAGAATCGTAAACAGTTGAATTATGGCCAGCAATCGCGAAGATGGAGATGTAGAAACAACTTTGGCTGGTTATGCTTGTGAGGAAGAGACTTGGCATGTTTACGAGGGAAATTCGACAGGATGTGAACATTTGAGGACATATGAAAGTACACTGGGTCACAAAAGTATCGGTGCACAACATGCGTGAAACATTAGGGACCATGGAACGAAGGTCACTGAAATATTAATATCCGACCTACCACACGTTGGTAGCCTTGGTGTCGGGAGGTGTTATATATTGCCAACTAGCAATATCCATTTGCAAACATTTTTTTTTTTTTTTTTTTTGTGACCGACTTTGGGCATAGGCTTCACAGCCTGCTTTCAAGGCCCAGTAGTCCTCCTACATACTGTACACCTCTACATGTCACCACTTCGGCGCTAACACTCACCGTCCATACTGAATACATGCCAGGGCTGTCTCATACAGGACTGGTGTATTGATATTAGCGGGGGTATATTTACGACATGTCGGCGGGTCTCCTGGTAGATCAGTAAAGTCTGACTTTTATGAAATTCCAAACTATTCCCTGCCCCAGTAGGATTTGAACCCGGGTCCGTTAGGACTGCAGGCCAACTCTCTACCGATTGAGCCACAATGTTTATATAGACAGACACTGATGACACACAATGAGACATTGGTAATGTCAGCAATTGTTCGAACCTTTTCTGTAGGCATCGCACCCCCTGTGCACCGATATTTTTTAGATCCAGTGTACATGCTACTGCGCCCTCTTAAATGTTCTCCTCGTAGGAGGGAATGGGAACAGCTCACGTGGACAGATAGATGCACCAGTTATTGATCTGACCGCAAGAGGCTCCATAATGCAATAATGAAACTATTCAGTAACAAATCACCATGACCATAAAACTGGTAGTTGCCTTCTATTTCATTAACTTGTGCCGGGGGGGGGGGGGAATAAACTCATAGTAAAATGAGAGGGGAAAACGTAAAAAGGATTAGTCCAAACAAAACAACTTTAGTCGGGGAGTGTTTCATTTGAACATTACAACTTGCATACAGGCTAAGCATTTGACTTTGTTCTGTGATCTTGGAATGAGACCAAATGTTCTTGAAACAGATTTAAGTCATTCTTTTGTGCCCCTTAATCTCCCACCCTAGTTTACGCCAAACTGTATCCGAATATTTTGTGTTGTCCTGTTTCTGTAACCTTGACCTTTGACATATTTTTATCAGCATCGAACATTTTCTTTAGGGCAAACTCTTAGCCTCTTCATGAACTGGTGCTTCAATCGCTTCAAAGCAGTTTGAGCTATAAGGTAGGATATATGGCCTTGCCCCGTTACCTTGACTTTCACCGAGTTTGGTGTAAAGCAGCTATATACTGTTTCACTTAACTTTCTTCAGTGACGACCTTTGACCTACTTTTCTCGTTCTCAATATTTCAAAGCCATGGCTGATCCTTATCCCTTCCACCACGTTTGATGCAAATCGGTTCAACCCTGCTTTATATTTTTACACTCAGACGCACACAGGTCGAACTTTAACCTTACCCAGGGACTGACATTTCACTGATTGTTCTCATCACTGACTCTCCACGTCCTTCTCATTCTCCTAGCCATTCCACGAAATCTGATCTAACTCGGATTAAAATTATTAAACTGGACCTCTCCATATGATTTGGACCTTTGACTTACTGCGCTCAAAATTAAATCCTTACATCCATACTTTTAACTGAACCCTTCCACGTATTTAAATCTAAATCAGGTGATGGTGAATTAAGTTGACTTTTTATGTGCCCTAGACTTTTCCCCTATAATTATTTAAAAAAAAAAAATGCATTTTCTCCTTCCCTAACCCTTAACAATTCCATCATGTCTGATTAATGTAGGATCAAAAAGGGTAGTTCTCTCCGACAAGGAGAGTATGTTTGCACCCCTGTTTGTTACCACTGCCAATGAGGTTATGTTTTATTTTGTTTGTTTGTTTGTCTGTTAGCAGGATTAGTCAAAAAGTAAAAGAAAGATTTCGACCAAAGTTGGTGGGTAGATAGTCCACGTCTCCGGGAACAATTGATTAACTTTTGGGACCGATCCGGACCGTATTACAGATTCTGGATCCGGAGAGCATTTTTTGTGAAACTCTAATCAGAGATGAGAAACCTTAACCCATTATGAGGAATGGTTTGGAAATTACATTGGCACACACACACACACACACACACACACACACACACACACACACACAGTAAACCATTATACGCGCCGTGCTTCAAGAACGTCGCTGGCTCGCACTGGGTAGTTGACCCTCGTGAGGTATGATGTGATGAGAATTGGTCCTTTCTCCCCATAGGGCCGTACTATAAAAACTAAAAGCCAGTACTGATTTACGTGAGCGTCTGACGTTCCTCTTCTTCTTACCGTAAATAAAATTGCTGTTCACGCCAGGCGATCGTCACCTGGTTGTGGCGTAATATAGTACTGGAATGAGACAGGAGGATAAACGCCACAAGAGATCCCCCTCTCGTATAACAAATTAATATATTCATAAATACGATAATCGGTTATTCAGTTTATAAATATTGAATAATTCAAGAATAAAATTTTCCTTGGCAGGCTAAAATATGTGAGAGATACAAGGCTGCTCATAAAATTTTACAAGACTAAACGTTTCTGTAACGAATACGAGTGTACAAAAACTTCTATGTGGCAACGTTACACGTAATATTGGCGTTAGGATAATAAACTGTGCCTGCTAAGTACGGTAAATTTTGCCTCAGACCTGATGACCTTGACCATTGACCTGTAGGGTACGTTGGGTATGTTGGGTACACAGGTGTCTCAGACCTGATGACCATGACCTTTGATCTTGAGGGTAATTAGGTACACAGGTGCATGGCAGGTGACGAGGCAGCAGGTGTTAGGGGCTATAGAGGTCATTGACCTTTTTGTACCCAATGACCTTGACATGACCTTGAAGGCCATAGGGTACCCACATCCGGAACGTATCCCCCCTCCCCCCCTTCCCCAGTTATTGCATCATGTTTGGTAATCCAGGTTGAAAGAACATGTTACTTGATATTTGTACACGTAGCTCCCCCCTCCCCCCTCCCCCCAAGGTATTGTTGCATCACCCCCCACCAAGAACATGTTATCCCGCCCAAGGTATTGTTGCATCACCTCCCCTTCCCCAGTTATTGCATCGTGTTTGGTAGTCCAGGTTCAAAGAAGATGTTACTTCTTGTTTGTACATGTAGCTCCCCCCCTCCCCCCCTTCCCCCAAGGTGTTGTTGCATCACCTCCCTCTTCCCCAGTTATTGCATCATGTTTGGTAATCCAGGTTGAAAGAACATGTTTAATCTTGTTTGTACACGTAGCCCCTACCCCCATGGTATTGTTGCATTACCCCTCCCCCCTTCCCCAGTTATTGCATCATGTTTGGTAAATACAGCTTGAAACATGTTATTTCATTCCCCACTTGGTAAACGAGAGGTTCAGTGTGGAGAGAGAGAGAGAGAGAGAGAGAGAGAGAGAGAGAGAGAGAGAGAGAGAGAGAGAGAGAGAGAGAGAGATGGTGTTAACCCTGCGGGTGTTTGAATTCAGAGCCTGTTTATCCCTGTTGGTAAAAAAAAATCGGGTGTGGTTCTCGTAACATATTTGTTCCATTTCAAAACCCCATGTATGGTTTTATTAACGGGTTATGTGTGGAGTTTTTTTAGACACTCCCCTCCCTGTCTTGCCCCACTCCAACCAAACAACCAGCCAGCCAGCCTGTCACCTTAATTGTGGAGAGAGAGAGAGAGAGAGAGAGAGAGAGACCCCACTCCAATCCCGGTAACGGTTTCCTTACTCTGGCTGCCCCGCGCAGACCGAATGTTTTGCCCGACCAGTCCCGTCCGCCCCACGCCATGCAACCTACCTCAGTCGTGGTGACAGAGAGAGAGAGAGAGAGAGAGAGAGAGAGCACAGATGGGTTATGTAACATAAGATGCAAGTTTCCCGTCACTCACACACACACATACACACACACAAAGTTATATAACCTTCGATGCAGGAGAGATCCTGCTACCACACACACACACACACACACACACACACGTACACCCAAAAAGCAGGATGGGCATATTCTCTCCTTCAGTTGGCTTGGTGGTAAGTGAAGTGGGATGAGGGCGGAAGCATGTGCAAAATATACGAGGAGTCAGTTAGTTAACACCATTTTAATCCTAAAATCACCCCTCTCCCCCCCAGAAAAAAAAAGAAACGAAGATAGTAATTTATTAAGTACGGATGGCTGACGCTCAAGAACGTCTGACGACTGAACGTCGCCGTTGGACCACATAAATTCTGGGTTTTTATAGTACGGCCATTAGAGACTGATACGAGTAAATGTGTGTGTATGGATGAGTAATTTGGGGAGTGTCGTACCGTTTCGGCTACCCTCCCCCTCCCCCCCCCGCCAAGGGGGAGAAAGCCTAGTTATATAGACAGGTAGACAGCTTCCAGAATGCGAGTGTATAAAAAGAATAACTTCAGTACCATACAGTATCCTTCCAATGAGAATTTACCCGAGGCTATTCGCTTATTAAGATCTGTTAACTTTTTTCTTTCGGTGGTGTCCTTCATTTTTCAATCTGATATTGTTATACTCCTTTTTCTTGGACTAAAACTGGCATCTCTCCATCGACATTTCTGGGCTGTAAAAATAGCTTAACAATAGAATAACATGCTAGTTATGAAGAAGTGCAATGTAAAGGGTATGGAGCCACAATATTTTTTTTTTTTTCTGGCGCTGAGATACCTGAAATAAGGTGCAAAGGACGAATGTCTGAGCCAAGTTAAAGTAATAAGAGTATACCACCGGAATATTTTTCTTAAGAACGAAATGGAGTAATCCAGGGGTTACAGAAGATTGTATCTAACTATTTTAGCTCGGTAGTCTATCCTAACCTGAATCAAATTGTTTGTCTGTCCTTCTATTAATAGCCAGACGCCTCAACCCCTTAGGTAACAAATAAATTGCATCCATGTCGCTGTGTCCCCTGACATTTCGCTGCCTTCCCCACAGCTCACCCCCCCTCCTCTGTCATATATCTCTGCATTCCATCTCACCATCTCATCCTCAGTCTCCCCTTCCCTCCAGCAGTAAAAAGAAAAAAAAAAAAAAAAAGACATTGGGGTAAAAGGGTAGAATGGCGGATGAGCAGGCCCTACTGCCATAACATGATGGTAACATATCAAACTTCATGGCGTGGGTGCAAGACATGGCCAACACTCCCAAAGTAAAGAGAATATGAGAGGTAGGTTCACCGCCCCCGGCTCGTGCAAAGGCTGTGACGTCAAGGAAAATGAAAGAGAGAGAGAGAGAGAGAGAGAGAGAGAGAGAATGGTGAGCGTGAAATAAAACGAACGTGATGGTATACCAACGTAAACTGGCGACTTCCGGATCATTTGGTATGTGTTTGGTGTTGCTATACTCTGAACCAGTGATCTGTCAATTATTTTTTCTCATAATCAGCTTGCTTACAGGCACCTGTGACGTCAGATCTGCGTCTGTATGGCCCTGTCTACGACATTTCTATATTCTCTAAAAACAGATAGTTCTTCTTGAAGGCATTTTATAATATCTCAAAATGATAGCATTAACCATTTCATTGCACTGTATGCAGTTTAGGATGCAAATTAAAGTAATCCATATAGGCCGGGGAGCTCATGTCACAGGGCAGGTAGGTGAGTGACTACCTGGCTGAGACCCTCAGCCTGGATTATCTGTGATGTCATGTGCAGACCGAGACACATTTTTGCTCCCCGAACCCCCCCCCCCCGTGTGAAACTACCTCATTCTCTTTACCTTGAACACTCCCACTGATGCCTTAACTTAGGTCCGCACCACACTGTATGTACTCCTATTTTTGCTCATTTCATCTCTTTTTTTCTGCCTACTGTTTCTCTTTGTCTGTCTGTCTGTCTTCCTTTGTTTCGTGCTTTTTTATTTAGATTATTTGGATCTCATTTCTTTATTTTTTCATGAGTCCAAGTCAAGCTCGGTCTGTTCGTTCAGTAAATACCCACAGACGCTCATTCAGTGTTCTTTTATTTTTATTTTTAAAGGAATTTATTGGGTCCTTGGTCAAAGTCACACAAACACAAAAATCTGGAGGCACCATGTTCTTGTATGTTTATTAATCAGGGCAATTTGCAGCGAAATGTGTCAGTGATCTGCAGCTGAGTGAAGACCATCTCCCATTCCAATCGGAAAGTTGGCAGTCAGTATTGGTGCTGATTTGAATTCCTTCAGCACAAGGAGTCTATTTTAAGTTGAACAATATCGCCCGATTTTACGCAGAATATATTATACAGTATATGTTTGTGCTGAAGGGTATAATTACCAGACAACTTAGCAAATTCAAGAAATATAAATGATTTAATAAATTAAATGACGTATTTAACTGACTGTTCATGTGATATCCATACTATTTTAATCTGTTCTGGGAAAACATCGTTTATTTGAGAGGTAAATGACGGTTATATTTAACCTATCCAATTAAAAAAGTTTATGTTAAATTAAATAATATCATTTGAAGACACCAAGAACACAATAAAATGTACAACAATGAACAGGAAGGGTTAATGAGACAATAGTTGAGGTGTGTCGTACGTGAGGGAAACAGGATTTCTTGCTAGGAATGAGTAGAGATAAACAAGAGTAGAATTGTTCTGGGACCTGCGGCGTGGCTCTTGTTTCAAACAAGTTGGCTAAATCAAGCACTGTTACTAAAGTTGTCGCTGGATGGCCTCGCCTCAGGTGTCAGCTGATGGCAGATCTGCATTCTCCATGTCAAATTACCTTAGCTATATCGTACCACTTGCATGTCTCCAAAGGCCTTCTTTTAACAAATCCGCCAGAAACAGAAAAAAACAGAAGAACTCTGGCCACTCATTGACCTGCTGGTTATAGCCGCAGGTAAAAATGATAGGGGTTAATTCCATTTCCACCCTTTCACGAAGTAAGGATTCAAGGCAAGGCTCTCGAATTCCTTTACAATTAAAAGATGTCCCGTCTTCTTCCCTTGGTGGCATTGCAGGACAAAAACAAAAGAAAGAAAAGAAAGAAAGAAAAAAAAAGCTCGTCACCGTGTACAGATGTAACCTAAGCAGGACCGTAAATCCGACTAAGCCATGCCACCTACATTATAATTATGCTTATCAGGTGCCGTTGGAGTGGCGGTGAGTGGCAATACAGTACTATATAATCATTCACACTGCTTGTATATTACGCCCATGATATGAACCACGCGAACCAGAATGATAGCCTAGCATTTTTGACAACTCGCCCTATACTGTTGAGCGAGATTCTGTGTGTGTGTGTGTGTGTGTGTGTGTGTGTGTGTGTGTGTGTGTGTGTGTGTGTGTGTGCATTAACTTCTGGTCTGTTTGATTATTTTGAATGAAACGTCTCAGGTGAGATCGCCTGGTTACTCCAAAGGTATTTCACAATATATTATGTAATTTTCCAGCGATGATTTCTCGGCGGTCAGTCCCCCCTCACCAAATAGAAAATACTCAGAAATAGTGAATAGAGACTAGATATCTCCGTAATGATATGTTATACACTCACCAAAAAAATTATCGTTACCTCTGGGTGCGATGAACTCTCAAATGTTCTGTAAAAGTGAAACTGTATTCATTTGGTATTGGTAGTAGTTCAGATCCCTTGGTCCTTATGTCATACTGTATCACACCATAAGGGTAACGAATATTTTTTTTGTGAGTGTACAATGGATATTGGGGATATTTGGAAAGCGTGACGCCCCACCGACAGTGATTCATGCTAAGTCTGCCTCCGCTAAAAAATAAAAAATAAATAATAATAATAATAAAATAAAAACGCTCACAAATAGGGAAAGTGAGCACATAGACTTCAACGAAACTTCTCAGGTCCGATCGTCAGTTTCCTTGAAAACGTCTTCCACTCCATGAAAATGTCCACCATTATTTTAAGAAGGGTCAGCCCCACTCCAAAACTTATTAGGGATACAAAATAGGCAAAGGAGGGCAGATATCGCTGTGATATCATAATGCGTGTTGTACAGTGGACTCCCACCTGTAACGTAATATTTGGACAGCATGTCCCACCAGCCCACTGATTCCTGCTGGGGTTAGCCCAAAGACGCCTACAGCAGACAGATACAGGCCTGAGTCTCGCTCTCCTGAAGTCACGGGAGCAGGTGAACGGCTACCAACTACCCTATCTCGTTCATCTTTACTTGCCTTGTACCTATACAACAGCTATCAATTTTACGTCATTCTATCATCCCCTGGTATCACTGGTCCATCTCACATGATACTGACCTCTTCTGGTGTATGCGGAAATCACCATTACTGCCAAGTGTATAAATTTGTTTTATATACTAGCGTTATATTAATTATATAATTACATGGGAAAATATCAGTACAAACAGATGGAAACACACACACACACACACACACACACACACACAATAATAAGTTCTGTACTAATACAATATATGCGTATGTACCTAAAGTATCAGTAATTCTATACATAAGTAATGCTTAACAAAACCAATTAATACTTACTGTACATTTATCTGTCTAGCTATCTGTCAATCAGTCAGTTCATCTAACTGTCCTCAGTTAATGTCTTTCTGTCTATCCATCTAGGTTTTTATCCATCTGTCTGTCTGTCTGTCTGTCTGTCTATCTATCTGTTTATCTATTTGTCTGTCTATCTATCTATCTGTCTGTCTGTCTGTCTGTCTCTCTGTCTGTCTGTTTCTCTCTCTCTCTCTCTCTCTCTCTCTCTCTCTCTCTCTCTCTCTCTCTCTCTCTCTCTCTCTCTCTCTCTCAGTATTGTCAAGCACTATGAGCTGACAACATGTGTTTAATGTAATTACCTTCCATATTATTGTTGGATGACTTGGCAAATTTGTTGAGTGGCATACGAGTACTGGTCATGTATTTAATGCACTGCATCATATTTACAGAGATGTCACTATATTATAACTCATTCAGACTATACAGAGAGAAGTGAAGGTCAATGGACAGCTTGTTTCCAATGAAAGAAATTATTTCTTTGAATACCTGGATAATTCTGAAGGTGTTGGAATAAACTGACACAGCTTGCCATTTCAAGCCTCCTCTGCCGAGAGACTAAAAGTAGTCACAGTATTGTTCAGGTGAGTTGGCATCAATATTCTTGTTAGTGGAAAGGCGAACTGCACAGTTACCAGCCATAGTTTCTTTACCCCCTAGGGGACAAGGTTGTAGCAAGGCCATGGGAGCAGATACTGGCATTTCATCAGGCACACACACACTCACACATGAATATGTACACACTGCTGAACCATAATTACCCATTCATCTGGCAGTATTTCACCTTATCTTTCACCTTCTCATTATGGGATTTTGATAAATCAGGTATCGTGACTGCTTGTACTGAATATTTTTGCTCTTTCTGAACTGATTCAGCAAAATAATCTGAAATACAGGCTAGTACACTGACATCCTGAAAGGATATATGTTCATCAAGCAGACTTAGCAGAGGATGATTAACCCGCCCCTGTGATGTCATTAGGTTGGCCGCTCGCGTGATTTTTCTTCGGGTACACTTTGTCATCCACTCATATTGGCAAGATCGAAGCGAGTAGAACGAGAAATAATTCGGCAACCTCGCACCTTCGTTCAGGAATAGATGAAACAATTCGGCTAATCCAAAAAAAAAAAAAAATCAGAGAAGCCGTATTTTGATATTAAACCAACCTGTACCTAACCAACTTAAGCCGAGTCTAACGTTAAGCTACCATTAAACATCGTTTTGTCTGTGGAGATGACAAAGCTGCGATGTTGCCGAGTCTTTTCTTGAGGCACTCGATCCGACATTGCCAATGACTGGATGACAAATTATACCCCCCCCCCAAAAAAAAACAAAGTGGGTCGTTCTTTCAGCTGCAGTCATTGTATTTTAGTTGGCCTTGGTTAGCCCCCTCCCCAAAATAAAAATGATCTGATATAGGGGAAAGGCTGAGTGAAACTTCCCAGGTGATTTCCCCTGGTTACTCCGAATGTCTTCCACTACATATAGTTTTCCTGCCATGATTTTTCTGGGGTCAGGCTCCACACCTAATTAAAAATTCTCAGGAATAGTAAAATGGGGGCAAATAAGGTTTTAACATCTAATGTTGTACAATGGACTCTCATCCATAATGTGCTATCTGGGGAACATGACCCCCCATAATTCAAGGGGAGCCAGCCCCCTCCTAAAAATATAAACAATCAGATATGAAGGAAAGTGAGCACATGGATTTCAATGAAGTAGGTTTACATACCACAGGACTGGATATGCAGTTTCCGCAGATACGGCTTTGATATCTTAATACGCGAGTATGTTTTACAAAGGACTTGCATCCTTAATGGAATATTTTGGGAGCCTGACCTGCAGTGATGCGTAGGGGAGTCAGCCCTCTCCTCAAAATACTGGCAATCAAAAATAGTTGAAAGTGAGCACATGGATTTCAACGAAACTGGCATACCTATTGCAGGACAGGGTTTGCAGTTTCCATTTGTTCTCTGAATGCACAGGAAGAAGCTGCACATCTACTTTATTTATAACAGACATCGCGATAGACAATGCAGCCACTACTTTTGACATCGTTATTGAAGCACGAGATGGAATAAAAGCAATCTGACATTGGTTCCTCATTGCTAGTTGTGTTGTGTAATCCACCTCATGCCAGTGCCATTTTAAAATGGTCTGACGTAATTGCACGCTCAGTGCCAGTGCCATTTTAAATTGGTCTGACGTAATTGCATGCTCAGTGCCAGTGCCGTTTTAAAATGGTCTGACGTAATTGCACGCTCCGTGCCAGTGCCGTTTTAAAACGGTGTCAATATCAAAGAATCATTTAGACCTCAATTTTCAAGCTAGGGGTGCAAAAATTGGTGAGCATGTAGGGCAACCCTGCCTCTATCTGCCCTCAGGTGGCCTGACCCATACACCCACGCACTCCCGCCTCACGCTCGCTCTGCTTCACTCTACTTGTGTCAGTCATACCCTGCAGTGATGTATCGCCGCCGTCTCTCTGACGAGGAGATTCAGGACCTCCTGGGGGTTCCCTACACTGGGGAAAGTCATCTGGATGATGACGACCTGCAGGATAAGGACTACATCCAGCCTGAGGAGGAAAGTAGTAGTTATGATGAAATTCCCTCACCTAGAAAATCCGGGGTATGTGGGCTACACTAGAGCAACACGTGGTAGGAGGCCACCTGCACGTCGTCACCTTTCACATCACAACGATGAGGAGGAAAGGGAGAAGGAAGGTAGTCCTGCAGTTAAGGGGTGGTTGGGGAGGCAAAGAATTTCATCACATGAGGAGGAAAGTGTGAGGAGGAAGTGAGGAAGATTTGGGAAAGTTCCATTGTTGGGGGAGAGTGACTCATCTCGCCTGCACTCTCCCTTGCCTCCCCATGACCCAGCTCAGCCCAGCACCTCAGGACAAAGTCTTCCCGCCTTCCCCACACCCAGCACCTCACATGAAACTCTTCCCCCATTCCCCACACTTCCCCATGCTTCTCCACACCCCGAGGAACATGGAGGCGATGATGATGACGAGGAGGAAATGAGTTGGGAGTGGGAGGATGGTAGTGACTTTGTCACCCACATTCACTCGTTCACCTATGAAAATGAGGCCGGGTGTATTGTCCCTGAACTTCACCCTACCTTCAGTAGGCTTGACTTTTTCAGGAACTACTTTCCTGTAGAGTTTGTTTTGAAGATTGTGGCCCTGACCAACGCCTTTGCTGCATTTGAACGTGGGGAAACAACACAGACACGACAGCCGATTGTTTGAATCTGACGTGACCCTGGGTGAAATGTATGTGTTCCTAAGACTTGTGCTTTTTATGGGGATATTGAAAAAAAAATCAGCTTCCCTCGTATTGGACTGTGGATTCAGTAATTGTGACACCATTTTTTGGTAAGGTGATGGGAAGGAATCGTTTTCAGTACATCCTGAGCCATCTTCATTTTTTTGGCACCCTTGACCCTGCTAACGCAAACAATACGGACAGGATGAGGAGGATATGTCTGATTTTTGATCACCTTCGAGAGAAATTTCGTACCTCCTTCTCTCCATACCAAGACCTCGTCATAGACGAGAGTCTAGTGCTATGGAGAGGTAATATTGCTTTTCGTCAGTAAATCCCCAGCAAAAGACATAGGTTTGGCTTCAAAATCTTCATGATGTACGCCCTGTACACAGGTGTTCAGACGAACACCTCAGAGGATAGAAGTTTGGGACTCTCAGGGGCTGTGGTAAAAACGATGATCAAGGAATACCTTCATCGTGGGCACATCTTATACCTCAATAATTGCTACACAAGCCCCCTTCTTGCTAGGTACCTTCACCTGCACGAAACTGGTCTGTGTGGCACTGTAAAGAAGAACTGTTGGCATATGGTGAAGGTGGGGAGGAAACTTCAGAAAAATGAGGTTGTTTTTTACAAAGCACATAATATCCTCACAACAGCATGGCACCACAACCGCAAAGTATTCCTCTTCTTGTCTGTTCATCGGCCCCTTGTACACCGCACAGACAGTATAGATTGCAGGGCAGAAGGGCGGTGCCACATCTGGAAACCAGAACCTGTCTTGGCGTACAACGTGAATATGCGACTGGTGGATCAATCAGACGCCATGATTTCTAGAGCTGACTTTGCCAGGCCCACGTTGAAGTGGTATAAAAAATTATTCTTCCATCTCCTTGACATCACCGTCCTCAACGCTCCCTATCTCCACGCACAGACCACTGGCTTCCAAGAGACACTCGAGGGCTATATTCGCGAGCTGGTGCAGGAGATAGTGGGTGAATATGGTGAAGATAGAAGTGCTGCTCGCCGCCACCACACCGCCGCCACACCCCTCTGTCTCACCTCTAGACACTTCCCCAAAATCGTCCCTCCAAGGGCGACACGTCAGAATCCCCAGCGGAGGTGTCACATGTGTGTAAACAGTACTGTAAGGCCACGTACTCAGAGGAAGGACTCAGGGTATATGTGTGCAGAGTCTGATGTAGGACTGTGCGTATACCCATGCTTCGAGGGTACCACACTCTCGCTAACTATTGAGAAACAATAGTATGGTAATGACGAGCAATAAAAAGACGCTCAAAAAGTGTTGTAAATACGGAAAAAGACGCTCAGGAAGTCTTATTATAAGTACTGCATACGGTGATGACATGTAAATATTTTCTCGTAAGTGTAAGGACTGAACATTGTGGAGTAAAGTTTTACGTATGTTCTCGTAAGTGTTAGACGATATATTCACAGTGAGAGGATCAAAAATACTCTGGTAATGTCTGTGTATACTGAAGGCATGTTGTAAATAATTTACTGTAAGTGAAAGAGCTGTATATTGTGAAGTCAAGTTATGCATACTTTCTCGTAACTGCAAGACAGTGCATTCACAGTCATACGTGTAGTATTGCTTGAGTAAGTGATTTTTCCCCCCCCCAAAAATACGATTTTTTATGAAATAATATTTTTTTTCTGTGGGTGAGAAGTGGACAGAAAAATGTTAAGGCCATTCCTATACCTTCCCTGAGTCACGTTGGCGAGAATACCTGAGTTTACCTTGCATAGAAAAAGGGTTTTCTCTCATCGCTGCTGCGGATTCTCCGCTCGCTCACACCTGCAGCGGCCTGAGAGACTACGAAAAACGCACTTCAAGCCTCCGGTGAGTTTTTTTATGGTCATATTCGTTTTTTTCACATCAAAATCTATCATTTTAGCAAAAAAAAAAAAAAAAAAAAAAAAAAAAAAAATGGCCGGCACAGGGGTGACACTTAGGGCTGGAAGTGGCTGGCACGCGGGTGGTTAAAATGAAAGGCAGTCTAGCCCATTCGTATAGTTTCTGGTATGTTATGAAATGAAGGGTCGTAAGACAGGTGTCTATTTACACCTTCGCGTACTGTACATTAATAATATAACCCTTAACCTCTGTTCTATATTGACATCAATTAATTTTATTCTTGTTACCAACAGACATATTCCTTCGAGTTTGGCAAGGCCATTCATAATGAAGAGGGTCAGAAACGGTCTCCATTAACCTCTGAATCCAGTAGCGTATTATTTGTTTTATTCTGTCCATCTACAGACAACTTTACTCAGCTATGGAGAAAAATGCCAGACTGGATAAAGTAGAAATAGCTTCCGGTTACCCCATCACCACCAGAATTCCCACAAAATCTGAATAAAATAATCTGGAGATATGACTATAAGTCTATAAAACACGCAAGGAGATTGAAGGAGTCAACCTCTTTTACTTCCAGGGGTCTTCCCTATGCCGCTTAAAATCATTCGAGGGTAGCAAAGATTTTAAAAATAAAGTTATCGCAATGATTGATCATTCTAGATAATGCACACTGATAATTTTTACTTGATATTATTTTAGTTTTCTTCCAGTGAACAGACACATCAACCAGAAACTGCATGTAATACTTTACTTATAATGTATCATTATGGGTATGCGCTTAATGAAATAATCATAAGCAAGAAATCTCAATTCTCAAGCCTAGCCAGTGTGTAGCTTATTCCCTTGAATAGTTCATTCTCATTTTTTTTTTTTTACGAAAATGTTACAGAATATTAAGTGAATGCATGGAAACTCAAAAACATGTAGGAAAAATTGTGTTAAAAATGCAGTTTATCCTCTACTTTGCCTCTGTGTTTAGCACATCTTCATACCAATTCATTACGAGTTCGTCTATACATTAGCTGTGCTGTTTCGGTGTTATTTCACAGAGCTGCAAAGCTGAATAACACTATCCGAAAGTAAAACAAGCTAAATTCTGTAATGAAGGGAGTAGTGGAGGTTTCTATCAACTACAGGCAACATTAATATGTGAAACATGTCATCACATGCAAGTTAGTTTGGAATCTAATCGATTAGAAGCTGCTTATGTCCTCTTATGCTGATGTAGTGGATGGAGGCTATACCGTATCTAACACCTCCAAGTACGGAAACTCATAATCTGAGTAAAGTCTCCAGAAGACAACAGGAATACGATAAAGAAAATGTCACTGGATAGAAGGGCTTAGAATTACAGTAAGTTGTGCTTATGACTTTTAGCCATAACGATTTCTGACGACACAGGAACCCAGAAGTCTGACATACTGTATCGCCCGACGAAGCTGTCTACACACACACACACACACACACACACACACACACACAGAAGCCTACAAAACACATCAGCAGCAAGGACACAGTGCCTGCCACACGGTTGGACGTGCTGTGTCCTCGCTCTCACCTGTGCATGGCGTTCACAATTGACGTCATAAAGTGGTTCTGCACGGCCTCTACAACACTACTGTCAGGACGCCTCCGCTGCTTGCACTGAGGGGCCAGTGGCAGCATACGTGGGAAGGCAATTAAATAACGTCATTATTCTGATTGGGATATGAGTGGGACACCGTGGATGAGGGTGAAGGTGTGGGCGTTAATATATATAATATATACCTATATCAATTTATCTGTCTATGCATGCCTATATATATATATATATATATATATATATATATATATATATATATATATATATATATATATATGTATATATATATATATACCTAAGATAACGATTTGCATAATGGTAAACTTCCACATGTACCAGATTCTAGGCAGGAGGTGAGAAAAACAAAGAGCCTTGTCTACACCTCATTGAGCCTCCTTCCCCCCCCCTCACTTATTTAGATATTACTACAAACATGAAAACAGTGGTGTAGGTGAGTTGACGGTGTAGGAAGAAACCTAGTGTAGGAGGAAGGGTGATTCTACCCATATAAAGTGAAAATGAACAAAAGAATAATATTATAAGAGGATGGAAAGGGGATAAATATGGTAAGATGAGGAACGTGGAAATTTATGTTTACCTAAGAAAAAAAAGGACCTTGCCTTTAGAATTATATCCTTTATCGGGAGAAAAGTGATAATTATGATGATGGTAGTGATGATTATGTGGTTGTGAGGGAGTGGTAGTGATGATGGTAGTGATGGTGGTAGTAGTAATGCCTGGTGTATTCATGACACTGAGTTTCTGCTTCTCAGCACCACATTCTATAACTGGGAATACAAAGCATCCTGTTAATGACCAAAAATTTAATGTTCATGCTGAGAAGTTGTCACGTTTAAAAACAAATGAGGGCAAAACAACTGGAATGACAAGAAAGGCTATATATATATGTATATATATATATATATATATATATATATATATATATATATATATATATATATATATATATATATATATATATATATATATATATCTGAGATTGATTCGCTAAATTGATGTGAATATAATAACGAGAGGACAGGATGGATCAAGATAACCTATGCTGAGGATGAAGCATTTCGCAATTCAATATGACAAACAGTATAATCATATTCTGGATGATGTTCGTTGTCACTCTCCATAGCATTAACTAGCTTGTGGCTGCATAAGCACGGTTACAGTTATCAAGAGGCTGTCCAATAACAACATTATTAAACACAATTAACCCAAAACTAAATAATAAGCCCGTAGATTAAATAACATCAACAACACCACCAATGGCAAGACAACTACAGTAGTAATCAATGGAAAGGACGACGTGCACTCCTTTACCCTGCATCCATGAATTAGAGTGTATATTCAAGGACATGAGAGGGGTGGATGGATCAGTCACAAATAACCAACCCTGAAGTGGCCCATATGGTGAGATGATAAAGTGGTAAGGTGCGACTGGACTGTCTGGTCCGTATTACTGAGTATGAAAAGGTGTGGACAAGCCTCATTTTTCAACGATAATTGCTGAATAATTATTATGATGAAAAACATGCTTATCTTTTCATAACAATGTTAAACTTTGTAATAATGGATGCAAGGTGATCGCATCTAACATTTAAAGGGGTTCCGTAAAAGATTATTGAAAATATGAGGTTTCCTTTCATCTTCGCATACTTAACTTCAGTAATACGACCTCGTGTTTTTTATCTCTTCAGTGTCAGCCTGTCTATTGTTATCATTTTGTGTTTACCAGACTTTCGACATGCACTGGCCACTTCAACCCAGACAACACAATAGCATCTTTATATCTCATAGATGCAAGAGCGGAACGATTTTATTGAGCTTATGGAAGATGGGGGCAAATAGGACTGATAAAGGTTTCATGGAGACTATCTAATCCTTGTGCAACTCATGATCTTTCCAATGCCAAACACAATCGTCTGAAAGTACTAGTAATATAATTACGAGAAGACATCATTCTTAAATTTTTCATTGAGACAGTGTCCTACGCCGCTTTTATCAATGTCTCTTAGCTAAATAAAACTGCGTACTGGAAGGAAAAATAAAAGCAGACTTCATAGCGCTGAAAAAATCAACCCAGTCAGTACTTAGACGATTTCTCTGTTAATCATACTTCGACCAAACGATCATAATATGCAGTTTTAGTCAATTCTACCTTGGAAGGTGTCGATTAATCCTGTATCTAATCCCCACTTGGAAAAGTATCCTCCAAGGTTAGAAAATCGCCTGGGGATACGAAAAATAAGCTTTAAATGTCACCAGATTCAAAGAATCGATTATTCGCAAAGTAAACAATTCAGGCTAGATAATAATATGACACAATAAGAAGACCATTATGATACGGAAATGAAGTGCCACCCTGTAGGCTGTATGAGTGTCGTAAGACGTTTATGAAATACATCTGTGAGTCATAGTTTCTGCTCACACCCTAACCGTACCCCAGATGGAGAGACGTCATAGCCAGGGATTCGTACCGGGTAACTACCTTTTGGTTAGGGAGAAGTAAGTAATTCGAAGTTTTGTTTGACCACAGGCAAAAGAGACAGGCTGCTGATGATACTGATACTCCTATAATCACGATAGTTTCAGTCAGCCAAATACGCGTCTCATCTCTGTGAAACACAGGGTACGGGTTACTCTCAGACAGGGATTGTTAAGGGTGAGCAGAAACTATAGATCACGATTAATTTTGTAAAAAGAAAAAAAAAGTCTTTAGTATCCTATTTAGCAACTCAATTGCGTATAATAGTCATAGTCTTCTATGCTAAAAACAACCTTGAAAGAGTCATGTAACCATGTAAAACGTTCCTGTTGACATATGCACATTTGTACATTTTTTTTTTTTTAATTACGGTTTGCTTGTGAGATATGGCAGAAGATTTCTTGGACACGACTGATGAATGAAATGATGCGTGGCTCATTTCCTCAGGCGATCTGTTTAGTATCTAGCCGGCTTTACTACTTTCTTCTTCTTTCTGGAACTCCCACATTTCATATGTTAATGGGAGAAAGTTATACAAAAATATAGTGATAAAAGGAAAACAAAATATTGCAGTGAAGCGAAGAAAAATAAACTACGTACACTTCCATATCTTTATAAAATATTCTCTCTAATGTCGGATGAACTCAGTCACCAATGTCCTTTTACTGCTCTTGTCTCTCGCTCTGTCTATCTGTTTTCTCTCTGGCTTTGTGTCTGTCTATGTTTCTGACGTTCTGTTTGTCGAGTACCTGCCTGTCTGTTTCTATGTCTGCCAGTTTGTGACACTGTTTACTAGCCTGCCTGTATCTGGCTGTTTGCTTGTCTGACTGTTTGCATGTTTGTCTACCTTCCCACCGGCCTGCCTACTATATCTTCGTCTCTGTACCTGAAGGCCAGTTTCTTTACCTGTTTGTCTACTTCCCTGTCTGCATGTATCACGGTTTGTTCTCTCTTTCTCTCTGTCTGTCTATCTACCTGTCTGTCTCTGCCTGCCTGTCGATTTGTATCTCTACTTGCCTGTATGCCTATGCCCCTATCCGCTTGAATGCCTCTCTGTTTCTCTATTTTCTAGTGTGCCTGTCTCTTTGCCTGCCTGACTGTCTGCTCCCCTTCTCTCTATCTGCCTGTTTACTTGTATCTCTGCCTGCCAGTCTGCCAATGTCCCTGTCTGCCTGACTCTATGCCTGTCTCTCTGTTTATCAGTCTGCCTATCCCTTTGTCTGCTTGCCTGTCTGCCTGTTGTGTGTATGTCTGCCTGCCTTTCCGCCTGTCTCTGCCTGCCTACGTGTCTGCCTGTCTGTCTGCATGTTTGTATGCCTACATAAACGTCTGTGTCCCATCCTTTCTGTGTGTCTCTCTGTTCTTAATTTCTTTTGCCTGGCTGTCAGTCTGAATTCATGTCTGTCTGCCTGTCTCCATGCCTGTCTGCCTATCTCTGATTTCTGTATATTTCTGTCTATCTGTACGTTTAGATGTCTGTCTGTCTGCCTCTGTCTGTCTGCTTGCCAGTCAGCCTGTTTGTCTGTCTCCGTGTCTTTATGTCTGTCTGCTTTTCTGTCTATCTATCTGTACGTCTCGATGTCCCTCTGTTTGTCTGTCTTCCTTCTTGCCTGCCTGTTGCCTGTCTGTCTGTCTTTCTGCTTGCCTGCCTGTTTGTCAGTCTGTCTGTCTGTTTGTCCGTCCATCTGCCTGTCAGTCTGCTGCTGCCAGTACCAAGACCAAGGCAGTTCCAGAAGAAATCTGGGCCGTAATGAGAATATTGTGTGTGTGAGTGTGTGTGTGTGTGTGTGTGTGTGTGTGTGTGTGTGTGTGTGTGTGTGTGTGTGTGTGTTGATTGTACAATACTGACATATGACTGAGAAATGTAATCAATAGCCTATTTTAATTCAGCTCCCACTGTCAACTGTTCAGCTCAAGGATGTATTGTTATTCTTCTTTCATTATGTACAGAGTATTCTATTCTTGCCAATCTGAAACCAGGGATCTGTTCAAAGTTAAATAATTTTTTTCTGGGAACAGCATGAAGACAATAAAGAAATAGACATCAAAAACAGATATTACTGATATCTGTTTCGAACCCGTAAAACGGGATGTCTCATAATAAACAGAATAATCTGGCAGAAGTACCCAAATACCTGACAAATGAGAATTAGAGATCGCGTCATATATTGGAGCAGCAGACACACTGAACCTCGACTAAGATATATCTTTTTCGTATTAGACCAGCCCACCACTGTATGAACTAAGTCGTGTTAGGGAAGCTTTTAAGTCATAGACAGATATTATACAGTATACACACACACACACACACACACATATATATATATATATATATATATATATATACCTAGGCTGCTTCCCCCAAGGAAAGGGAGGTAGCCGAGACAGGTCGACACACTCCCCATTTACTCATCCATTCAAACACATTCATTCGCATCTTAGCCCCAAAGAGGAGAACGGACAGATCCTCACCGCACCACACACACACACACATATATATATATATATATATATATATATATATATATATATATATATATATATATATATATATATATAAATTTTTATACATGAAGCGAAATCTAACCTCCTCTCTATACATCAGCCGTTGAGGACCACTGCAGGACCGGCCTATCCCTACCGAAACAGGGACGATACAGCCAATGTATCTCTACCCAGTGGCTTAGGCTGTCTGGTAGAGACTGTATGTAGGGTGAGAAGTGCTTGTGAGTGTGATTGTAGTGTTATAGTGGCTTTGGATGTGTGTGTAGTCTGTGACCCAAGTGTAATCGGCCCGCCTTAAGCCGATTGGGTGCAAGCATACTAGTATGCGACACTAGTTCAACCACAGCACTCCTTGTGTCCGCCAAAGTAGCAAATGGCTTGGTGAACGCTTGCCCAAAGTTTTTACAACTCTGGGGGGAGGCGAACCCGCGCTCACCAGCGTGCGAAACGCACACTCTACGACTGTACCACAGAGGCTTCCCCCCCTCTCTCTCTCTCTTCATATACATGAAGCGAAATCTAACCTCCTCTCTGTCTCTCTGTATATATATATATATATATATATATATATATATATATATATATATATATATATATACTGTATATGGTAGAGTGTGCGTTTCGCACGCTGATGAGCGCGGGTTCGCCTCCCGCCAGAGTTGTAAAAGCTTTGGGAAGCGTTCACCAAGCCACTTGCTACTTTGACGGACACAAGGGGGGCTGTGGTTGAACCAGTGTCGCATACTAGTATGCTTGCACCCAATCGGCTTATGGTGGGCCGATTACACTTGGTTCACAGCCTACACACACATCCAAAGCCACTCCAACACTACAATACACTTACAAGCACTTCTCACCCTACATACAATCTCTATCAGACAGCCTAAGCCACTTGGTAGAGATACATTGAATGTATCGTCCCCACTTCCGTCGGGATAGGCCGGTCCTGCAGTGGACACTCAAACGGCTGATGAGATGAGATGATATATATATATATATATATATATATATATATATATATATATATATATATATATATATATATATATATATATATATATATATATATATATATATATATAAAGCGAACTCTAACCTCCTCTGTTTTACAAGTGTTCATTAAAACGAACAAAGACCTCTGACAACAGAGCTATTTAATGATACAAAGAGGTCACTGCACTGAATACGATATACTGAATGAAAATCATCAGTTGCATTAGCTGATAAGATGATTAAAAGTGAACGATACAAAGAGGATCATGGCGAAACGATTTCCAGGAGAGAGAGAGAGAGAGAGAGAGAGAGAGAGAGAGAGAGAGAGAGGGAGTAAGCAGCTAAAGAATTATATAGATGAGGTAACTTTTATTTTATCTCAGCTAAAACCGGGCGATATATCTCAACTAAGAATGAGTCGGAGGAGTCTGATTGTGGTAAGGCAAAGACATAAAATCAAAGCAAAAAGAAGGCACCAGAACACTGAGAATAATTATGTAACAGAAATCTCTCTCTCTCTCTCTCTCTCTCTCTCTCTCTCTCTCTCTCTCTCTCTCTCTCTCTCTCTCTCTCTCTCGTTAGTGTCATCCATCTCGACACACCTGACTCATTAGCCTCCCACACGCCTCTCCCACACACCTGCCTCACTCCCAGACCCTGCTGTAGTAATTACTGTCCCCCCATACCCAGCACTGTGTTCTATTATTGTTGTTTTAGACATTTGCTCTCTCTGTTCTTGACTTTTCATGTTTTGATTATCCTCGTTTCTTCATTCTTCTATAAGTGGATTAAAAAAAAAAAATCTACAACAAAAACGTGTCTGAATCTTATTTCATTTATAAGAGGGAATCAGTATGTATGTTTTTTAGCTACTTATTTGCACGGTCATATATAAGAATAATATCATTCGTTACCTCCAGCAATCAAAAAGTGAACCTGATAGGAGACTTGAACGGGTTAATGAACAGTGGTTTCGTGATTGATCTAATAGGTCGATATGGAGTATCAGTGGAAAACGATTATGAACGGCGACTGAAGGACAAGTGCTAGGAAAGGAGGTTATGCATTTGTAATTCATATTTCATACACAATGACTCACAAAAAATACATGTTAAAGAGGGAACAAAGAGAGTGCCGAAAGAAACCTAACTGAATATGTGCTTGGAAAGAGGAAAATGCATGGGAGTATTGTTGATGGGTGGCCGGTGAGGGAACGATGTGAATGTCTGAATATATGATTGTAACAGGCAAGGTTAAACTGGCAGAAAGGAGGTGGATAAAGGCAGAAAGAAGCAGTCAAAGTGAATGACTGAGAGTGGAGAAGTTCAGGAATAAAGTAGTGGCATTTGACTACCAGCTGAAGGAAGAGGAGAAGTTACAATCAAAGAATTAAGAGCAAATAAATCTCATCAGCCTGTGAAATGCACATATGAAGAGCAGAGTTGGGAAAACCAATGCAGTGTTTGGAGTCACGCAGCAACTAAGAAGTACATTGAAATTTACAAATAAAAAGGGAAAGATTAGTAAAACCGAACTATACGGAAATTTTCTGTGTAGGTAATCAGTGTTATTACAAAGCTAAGGCCTGACATTCATTCACCGGAACTGATGTAAAGCAATTAGAAAAGTAGGTGCAATATACGTACGATACTAGAAGATAAGGAGTAGAAAAAAAGTATTATGACCAATTTAACCATTTAGAAGTGAATGCCATTCCTGATGTGAGGTAAGAATTTAGGGGAAAAAAACGTGCATTAAACGTAAGCCACTGGAAGATAGGGAAAGCTGAAGTATTGTTACGTCCCCACCCCACACTGCCACGGGCTCCTACAGCAGTTGTACGGTATAGGAAGGAGGTTGCCCAGTGAGTTGTTCTTCCTATGGTCAGCCTTTCAGTTCACAGCACACAAGATCAGCTCTGGCGCCATAAATAAACACTGGCTTCTTAGGTTCACTGTCTTTATTTTCCAAATAATTAAACTTAATGCTTTCCAACTTCACTGTTTTCACAAATACCGAAGATATACAAACTTCACTAACTGCAGTTACACTTAATGCTTGACAACAACACTATGTTCACAAGTCCCGATGATATACAAACTCCAATAACACATCACTGTTTGCCAACAATATTTCACTATTTTCACAAGAATCGAAAATATACTGCACTGTACTGACATTGAAGTACACTCAAACTGAGCTGAAAACTGACTGAACTGCTCTAGTCTCTTCCCCATCCTTTTAAAAGCTTCCCTTATTTTAGTGTTCTTCATTTCTCCACAGTTCTAGTCCATTCCAGAGAGGGGAACATTGGTTACAACAGTTACCAACTCGGAAACATCCGAAACATGCCAGAGTTTTCTTACATTCCATAACACTCAAAATTATTTAGTATACAAACTTAAATTAAATAACTTAACAAGCAATCGCATGAACATAACATTATTGAGAAAAAGCACAAAAATTAATATACGACTTATGAAACAACTATGCTCACAAACAGTAAGCTAACTGGCAACTCTGACTCATACCAGAACTATTGTAAACATCGGGAATTCTCCAGGACAGTCTAGCTAGCAATCCAGCTTCTCAACACAATCCCCTTCCTGATCTTTTTGTTGTCCCGATAAAGCTACGCAATATATACAAATTTAAACCCTAATCCTAATGAAACATCTAACTATACAAAAAATAATCCTTCAACTTATCAGGTCTTCTGTGCCACTTCCAATGACGTCCCTGCTCCTCCACATAGTCCACTCCTGGAATGTCTTGATCCTCTTCCTGATGCACTTCTCTTGGGAAACTATCACCATCCTCTTGTACTTCAGTTCCTTGGTCCTCCTCAACATCCTCAGCTACGAGAGAGCACAATTCCTTGGAGAATCCAGGCAAGCCTGGGAAAGGGAAATGATCTTGCAAGTTAACTGAGGAAATGCTGACAATACACAGGATACAGAGGATGATATAGGTAGTGTGTCAGCGAGATAGGATACGAACAAAGCCTAGTGACCATACACACACATACACACATACTCACACACAGGTTTCTAGAACTTTCCAACCACAGTGTAACACACGTGACACGACCCCTGCTTCACTAGAATTTAGGAAGCAGAGATCAGAAGGAGGCTAGCATTAGAACCGACAGGTAGTGGAGAGAGTGAACAAAAAGAAGGGCCCAACTAGACTTACTTATTATATTAAGTCTCTGTAAGACATACCCTGCTCAACTTAGATTTTCTCTGAAGATAATAAATTAAGATCAACTCACTGTATTCATCTTTACTTCCTACTACAAGAATTGAGAGTGACACTGCCACAAAAGATTCACGTGTACCACCTTTGGGTGAGACTTCCTGTCTCCCTGAATCCGATACGTTACAACTGATAGGCGGTCCAACACAGTGTATGGTCCATCCCATGGGCTCTGCAGCTTCGGTGACTCCCCCTTCTTTCACTGAGGATTGTGTAACCAAACTTGGTCACCATCCTTGAGGCTCACCTCACTTGCCTTGGCATCATACTTGCACTTCATCACCTCTCCCGAAAATCTGAGGGCTTCTCACACTTGATGTACCTCAACCAGCCTTTCCTGAAGATGCTTCACATAGCTGGTGTCTGTAGGCAGCTCTTCACCAGGTGGTCTTCCCATTAACAACTCAACGGGTATGCGTAACTCGTGGCCCAACATCACCTTTGCAGGGGAGTACCCGGTAAACTCATGAGATGCAGACCGATATGTCATCAACAATGCAGATACTTTCTGGTCCCATTCTGTTTGTCCCTATATGCAGTACTTGGCCAGTTCTTGTCCTAGGGTCCAGATAAATTTTTCCACCATCCTATCTGACTGTGGCCTTAGTGGGGTCGTCCTGGTCTTCTTGATCCCCAGTAACTTACAGCACTCATGGAACACAGCAGATTCATAGTGTCTACCCTAGTCTGAATGAAGCTCCTGTGGCATCCCAAAATGACAGAAAAACTGGTCAACCAACACCTGAGCAACAGTCGCAGCCTCTTGATCGGGGATAGCATAGGCTACTGGCAACTTTGTAAAGTAATCCATGGTGACACATATGTACCAGTTTTCTCTTTCGGTGAGTGGCAGAGGTTCAGCAATGTCCACCATGACATTGGTGCACCCACTTGGTACAGATGAAGGGGGTTACCACCACGTTTCTTGGGTCACGTCTTGGCACAGCATACTTCACAGGCCCAAAACCACTCTTCAACATCCTGGCACATGCCAATCCAGTAGAACCTCTGTTGCAGATGGCGTAGAGTTTTGTTCATTCCCATCAGTGATGTGGTTATGAGATTCATCAAGATCCCAGACCTCATTTTCTTCGGAACCACCAGTTACCAGTACAGTATGTGCTGAGGCCATCAGGTGTCTCACACTTGCTCCAGTAGTCCAATGTTCAAATGAAGAAGGTCCCACTGGCTCCAGTAGCTCTTGGTCGCAAGGCTGAATCTAGAAACCTGTTCCCAAGATGGTCGGACTGTACTCCAATGCAGCCACTCTAGCAGTGGTGGTAAATCTGCATCCTCGATTTGCATTGTCTTCAGGTCTTCTGCATCTGATGCTGGCCCTGTCATTGCAGTATGGCTGCATTTCTTGCTATGGTCTTCTTTTTTACTACACTGGCAGTACTCTGGGTCACAAGGCCCATGACTCAGGCTGTCAGCATTGCCATGTAACTGCTCAGGATGGAGCTGCACCTCATAATTGTGCTGGTCCAGCTTTCCAAGCCAACATGCCAGTTGTCCTTCCGGATTCTTTAATATCTTCAACCACTTCAGTGCTGCATGGTCTGTCCTGATGATGAAGCAGGACCCATGCAAGTATGGGTGGAAGAAATCAAGTCTCTTCATCATCGCCAAGGCCTCCTTATGGGTCACACAATAGTTCTGCTCTGGTGGGCTGAGTTTCTTGCTGTAGTATGCCACCACATACTCATCATCCTTCTTCTGTGGCAGGACTCCACCAAAACCATGGTCACCAGCATCACAGTCCAAGATAAATGGCTGACTCTAATCAGAGTGCGGCAATACTGGAGCCCTTGCCCACACTTGCTTGAGTTCAATGAAGGTTTTCTGAGTCAATGTTGTTTACACAAACTTCTACTTCTTCCCCAACAGCTTGTGAAGAGGTGCAGCTATCACTGCAAAGTCCTTGATAAAACGCCGATGGTAGATGCACAAGCCCAGGAAACTCCGTGGGTCTTTCACACAAGTTGGAACTGGCCAGATTTCCAAAGCTGCCACCTTCCCTGGGTCAGTATAGACACCTTCCTCACTTACAAGGTGTCCCAGGTACTTCATTTCCTTCTGAACAAGTAGCACTTCTTGGGGCTGAGCTTGAGGTGTGCTGCGTGGATCCTGTTCAACACCTCCAACAGCCTCTTCAATTCCTGGTCGAAAGTCCAGCCAAACGCAATTACATCGTCCAGATATATGAGGGCTGTCAGCTGGTGCAGGCCTTCCAGTATGCGATCCATCAGACTCTCAAAGGTTGCTGGGGCATTGCATAGACCAAAAGGCATTACCTTAAACTGCCATAAACCCAGCCCATACGAAAAGGCTGTTTTCTCCTTGTCCTTCTCTTCAGCCTTGACCAGGTGGTATCCTGCCTTCATGTCTAGGGTGGAGAATACCTTGGCACCTGTCAGAGCATCCAGGGTGTCATCATTTCTTGGTAAGGGGTAAGCATCCTTCACTGTCACTTAATTCAGGGCTCAATTATCTACACAGCACTTTACTCAGCCATCCTTCTTCCATACCAGAACCACTGCTGATGCCCAAGGACTGCTGGACTTTATTATAACCTCTTGACTTTGGAGATTCTTCATCACCTTCTCCATTTCTTGCCGTTGGGATGGCGCCATCCTCCGTGCTGGCTGTTGTGGTAGCAGTCGTTATTGTTACCTAGGCAGTCTGGCCGAACAGCCCCGAGTCCCTAAGCCACAGAGCTCTCAAGGAGTGTATGTTGTGTTGTTGACATAGGTGATTGTGTGCAATGCAGTCTTCCATAATGTGCTTAATAGTATGGGGTGCTGTGTTACATTTTGGACAGGCATCAGTGACGGAGTCATCCAGCCTCTTCTGGTAACTTAAGAGGGCTGGATGATGCCCACATCTCAGTCTGGCCAGGTGGACCCTGTCCTCACGAGGGAGATAGGATTCCGAAGGGTGGATATTAGGAGGCTGTGCATGCAGCTGTGTGTTGTCTTTCAGTGACTGAATGGAGCTGCGAGTGATTTGAGTATGGATATGCTACTGGCAGGTGCCCTGAGGCAGGCGAGGGGGAAGAGATGACAGTATTTGTGTATGATATCGTGTGCTGGGTGTTGGTATGATGTTCCTTGGTGTGTGTGGATGTGCTTCCATGTAGTGTAGTGGATGTTATGGTTTGTGGAGCCTGCAGCGAGAATTTGGGTGCATTTCATGTCTAAGTGATCCTTGACTTTGAGGACTTTGGTTTCTTGATGTATGTGGTTTGTGGGTGTAGTAGCTGTGCAGCCTGTGATCATTTTAAGGCTTTATTGTGTATGGTCTGTAGAGTGTTGTAGTGTGTTTTAATGAAGTTAGGAGCCCCAGCAGGACTTGCATAGTTCATCACTGAATGTATATACTGAGTCTTGGTGTTACTTTATTTTTAATGTTTGTGATGTGTTGTTTAAATGATATTGATGTATGTTACACGAAGGATTCTGTGTGTGTGTGTGTGTGTGTGTGTGTGTGTGTGTGTGTAATTCACCGGGTCGGTCAGGATCACTTGATGGTTTGTGATCACCAGCTTTTACCCTCCCGGAAAGGAACTGAGAGCTCATATAGTCCGATCTAAGGGCAAGGCTGTGACCTTCACACACGCACACACCCGTCCCCTTGCTCAAGGGGGACAGTAACCACCCACTTCGTCAGTGAAACTTCTCGCAACCTGAGCGAGGCGTGAACTCCCGTCCACCAGTTGGCAAGTGAGAGCGTTACCACTGCACCAGCGAGCGGTGTGTGTGTGTGTGTGTGTGTGTGTGTGTGTGTGTGTGTGTGTGTGTGTTTATGTGTGTGTGTGTGTGTGTGTGTGTGTGTGTGTGTGTGTGTGTGTGTGTGTGTGAGTGTGTGTGTGTGGTAGGGGTGTGTTGTTTATGGTGACGTGTGGAATGTGACTGTGTTCTGCTGTCCAGTTTGTGAGAAGGGTCACTGTAGAATTGGCTGGGGCTATTTTGAGCCTGTTTGTGGTGAACAATTCATGTACTGTGTTGAGGTAAGCCTGGAGGATGTGTGCAGCTGTGTTTACATTTTGGTGTGTACATGCAAGTGTTATGTCATCTGCACAGGAAGCTATGTGTATCTGTGGTGTACGGGGTGTGGTTATGTCGTTCATGTATAGGTTAAAGAGTGTAGGAGACAAAACAGATCCTTGGGGGACGCCATTTGTGAAGTTTCTGAAGTTCGAAGACTGATCGGCAAATGTTACGTGTGCACATCTGCCTGCTAAGTAGTTTGCCAGCCATCTTTTTGTTATTGTTCATGTTTGTGTTGAATATATTGTTTGTGAGGTTGTGGTGGGGGATGGCATCAGAAGCTTTGCTAATGTCTATTGTGACTAGGAGTGTTCTGTGTGGTGACCTAGCTACATTTATGCCATCAAAAACTCTCTGTGTAAGGTTTGTAAGAAGAGTGTTTGTAGAGTGTAGTGGCCTAAAGCCTTATTGTGATGGGGCTAGGGGGTTGTGAGGTGTAACTGGTTGTAGTACCAGTCGTTCAGTGACTTATGATGGGGTGCAGAGGTGTGTGATGGGGCTGCGTGATGAAGGTAACGTTGGGGCCTTTGCTGAGTTTGGGGACAGTGATGATAATGCCATGCTTCCAGATGTTGGGTATTATGTTATGTGAGTAGCTGTAATCTGATATGTTGGTAAGTGCTTGTATGTCTTGTGGTCCAAGGTGTTTAACCCCAACACCGCGGGCATGTTTACCGATGTTTTGCGTGTGCTGTGGGGTTATTCGGGCTCCGACAGACTCTCAAAAAATATTTGCCAAAAATCAGTTATTAGTCCTAGAATATTAAAATTACATATGCTTATGGCACATACATTCAGCTTTCCCCTGAAATGTTTGTTGAGCCTTCGTCGTTACCGTAGGACTTGTGGAGACCTCTGAAGTTGGGTAACGAAGTCTTCACTTTACACTTCCCGACAACCCGTAATATGATTACCACAGCCAGATATTAACACTATAAACACTACTCTATGATTTTCAAGTAGTTTGGGATCCATACTCCAAAAAAAAAACACTGTGAAAGCAATGAAAATTACGAGCGTGTCTGACCGTCGCACTGGCACTAGTTCGCTCTTGGTACTCTGTCATTTATTATTCATAAAACCCCTCACACTTTATATTTCTATTACTATATAACACTTATATATATCTACAGTCTTTATCCATAAGTTTCCTTCAGTAGTATTAGTTTATTGTCACTGTAGGGATTCAATTTCTTTCAGTAAAATACGTAGCATTCACTTTCTCGTCCTGTATACTAGCATTGAGAGTGAATATCACTTTCATCTTCACTCTCATAACTCATAGCATTCAGACATGCTAGAGTGAAACTTTCAGTTTCATTACTCCTAGGGTATATACTCGTATTCTTATAATACTACTCATTTACATTTCTATTTACGTTCTCTATTTTATTTACGTTATTTACATTTCTATTTTATTTACACTGTGTTATGCACTGCCACTTGAAGTAACTTATAAAACTATTTTCCATTGTTCACGTATATTTACATTCATTACTTTCACTTGCTATTTACACATTATTTACACATTATTTACAATTCCACTTGCACTGTTTTACTCAATAGAATGATCATAGTCACTCTTTTATCAATTGTCAGCCCTTTACCTCTTTCCACACGAGGTTTAGTAGGGGGCAAAGGTCACAGGGACCTTTGCATGGGAGTGAAAAAGTCCCTGAAGTCAGCAAGAAGAAACATACGTACCCCCACTTCGGAAGATGAGAGTAAACTGATAACGGAGGGCCGGGGTAGAGGCCTACTTAGGGGATATTCAGTGCTACCAATGTTAGCTCTTGAAACAGCTATGTCTAGCACTGAAATGATTGGCAGGGAATCTAGACAATACATTATAAATTAGGTAGTTCCAGATGAATGTAAATATCACTTAGGCTTCTCCCTTCCCTCCTTACATGTATATTTATTACGAAAATAGATTATACGGCATATTTCAAGGGGAAAAAAACAGCGAAAATTAGCGAACGAGTGCACATGAGGTGTTGCCAGGTGATAATTAGCCAATTCCAGGTGTATGGCACTATCACTTACCTTATTTCTTTCTTGTATATATTATTTGGTATAAGAATAGGGCATAGGGCTTATTTCAATGGATGAAATCAGTGAAAAATTCCAGGGAAGATTTACTTAGTGTAGCACGGCCGGGCAGGCGAGAGGATAGGGTAATGGAGGGGGGGTAGGGAGGGGAGTCAAGAACGGGGAGAAATGGCTAAATTGTCAACAATGGATGGGAGTACAGATGAGATTAGGAGTGCTGACTAGTGCTGGACATTGGCAGTACTGATAGATGATACAAGCCCCCACTTGGAAGCCCTGGTGAATTCAAAATAACACAGAATCACAAAAGCGACGCCCCGCGGTATGATCCCTTGCTCCCAAGCATCACGAAAGTGACGCCCCGCGGTTAAGGGGTTAAGGTGAATGTTGTTTATGTTGTCTGGTCCACGGGCAGATGAGTGCTTAAGATTGCTAATGATGTGCTTCATCTGGTTATAAGTGAAAGATGTAAAGTCTGAATCTGTGGGGAACTGTCTCTTACGTCAGATTGTACATCGGTCATTGCAATGGGGTTTAGATGGCTGACACGTGAAAAGTGATGGCTGTTTAATCGGGTGCTGATCCCCGGTGTCTATGCTATGCTCCACCAGATCAGTGCACCCCAGGTCTGGGTCTCTAGTGGAGAAGACATCAGCAAATATTGTCAGCAGCTGCCTCAACTTCAGCACTTGTGAGCCATCCAGGCACTGGCAACTCCTTGAAAATAGGTCTTGTAAGTGGTCTGGGAGGTACCCATCTTCTTTGAGTATGCTCCTTTTACAGGCCTTCCTCTGATGCCACTCAGGGTCCACCGCCTGGCCCAGTCCCACAATTTCTAACTCATTGATCTTCTGTGGCTCACGGAAGAACTTGGCCACCACAACCGGCACTTTACTTGCACCTGTTTCCATCAAAGTTCTCCCAAGGATCACTCCGGCCTTCATCTTGCACTGTACATCAGGCTCAACTGCCCCTAGAAGGCTGTCAAAAGAGCCACTCACCTTGCACTGGAGCAGTAGTTCTGATTTTGTGGGTATCACTGTAGTGCAAAGCACCCTCACCTCGCAACCAGAACTGGCATGTCTCACTCCCGTGACGGGAACCAACCTTCCTTGAACCTTTAGCTACATGGAACAGAAGTCAAGCTCACATCCCATGGACGTCAGATAGTCCAGACACAGAAGGCAAGGATCCTCCATGTCGGCCACATAGCCTGGAAGAGTAGCCTCTTGCCCTGCCACTTCAGTTTGGACATCCAGGTGTCCCATCAGTTCTGCACGGTGCCCAGTTATGGCACACTGTTGTTCTGATGACTCAGGCAGATACCGATGATGTAACACATCAGGCCTCACAAAAGTCTGCTCTGAGGCTGAATCAATTGCCAGGGAACATTTTTTCCGTCTATCCTTCCATCTACTCACACACTGTCTTTTGCAGTTCTCTTGCCTTTTCTCGGTGGTGGGGCTACTTGGGAAAAGCTGGCTGGTGATTGCCCCTTAACACCAGCCTCCACTAGTTTTCCGCTTCTTTCTGGTCTTCTGCAGCCTTCTTCTGATCCTCCTTTTTCTTCTTCAGACAGTCAGAACCGAAGTGTCCCATCTCACTACATGTCCAACACACTCTTGTTACAATGGAAGATATCCTTGCACTGCTGTGTACTTGCTCCTTCATCCATTTGCAACAATCCTCCTTCTTGTGTCCTGGCTTACCGCAAAACCAGCATCCTCCTACAGTCTTCTCCTGTTCCCTCTTCCATTTGTAGCAGTCCTCTTTTCTATGTCCTGGCTTTTCACAGTACTGGCAACTTCCTTCAAATTTTTCCGTTTCACATACCTGCCCCTTTCATGCCTTGAATCCTGCACCATGACCGGCATGAAAAGTGGATATACTGGACCTGACATTGGACTCAAATTCTAGAGCCCTGGCTAGTGCTTCTTGCACTCTTCTGGGATGTGCCTGCTTCAACTCTGACCTGTTAAGAGCATCGATGAACTGGTCCCTCAGGAGAATAGCCAACAGGTCAGGTGCTGCTCCAGGGTACCCTTGTATGCTATACTCTCCAGGTCATGAACAAGTTGCTGTAGGGATTCTCCTCGAGCCCGTTTACGACTCTGGAATCTTGCTCTGTAAATCTCAGTCTGATACATGGTTCCATATTTGCACTTCTGCTGGGGACTGATAACTGTTCCTCTCCATCACTGACATTTGGCCCAGAATTTCCATCGCAGCACCCTTAAGGCTAGTAACATGCTGCACTGCCCTCTGCTTATCATCCCAACCATTCTGATCAGCAAGTAACTCACACTGTGCACGGCAAAGTTCTGAAGAAACTATACCATCACATTCCTGAGGTTTCTTTTTAATTGGACCCCTATTATAGCCATGCACTTCACTGGTTTGGGGCCTAAAAACTGGGGCATCATAATTAAGGTCAGGACTTAAAACGTATGCATTCTGATTATTCAACCATGTAATGCTATCCTTAGATGCTTGGGATCCATCAAGATTCATCATACACTGTCCATTCCTTTCATATGTTCCCTGTACACTAAGCTGAGACTCAACACTGCAATATTTCTGTACAGCCTCAATTTTCTCACAAATTATCTTCATGCCTCAACTGGTTATCTACATGCTGTCTGCACTCCATCACTATTTCCTTACTAATCTTCAGCTGGCTGTCCACATGCTGTTTGCACTCCATCATTATCTCCTCATTAATTGACTTCAACTGGTCGTCAACATGCTGTTTGGACTCAGTCACATCAATGCTTACCTCATACGTCAGCTGCCACAGCTCAGCATATACCTCCTCCTTCAGTTATTCCTGTTCTTCTTTCATTACCCCCATGAATGCATCTAGCTGTCCTTGCATCCTCAGTTGTACAGTAATCCCCTCTGTTGCTCCAGTAATGCCTCTTGAAACCGTTCTCTCTGTGCTTGCAACTGCTCTTTAATGTCTTCATTTTGTGCCTGTAGTTGTCCTTCGAGTTTTTTCTGTCCTTCATTCTGTGCCTGTGTTTGTTCTTTGAGTTCTTTCTGTCCATCGTTCTGTGCTTGTAGTTGTACACTTTGTGCTTGTAATTGGTTTTTGAGTTCATTCTGTCCTTCATTCCGTGCCTGTAATTGTTCTTTGACTTTTTTCTGTCCTTCGTTCTGTGCCTGTAATTGTTTTTTGAGTTCTTTCTTTCCTTCGTTCTGTGCCTGTAATAGCTTCACATTTGTCACCAGGGATATTTCTTCCTCCTGCCCAGCTTGAGACCTTGTCTGCACACCCCCTTGCACCATGTCGAAGATTAGACACTGCAGCACTTTCTAAAAATCCCACCCCTGACACCTGTGTTATGTCCCAACCGCACACTGCCACAGGCTTCAACAGCACTAGTACAGTATAGAGAGGATGTTGCCCAGTGAGTTGTTCTTCCTATGGTCAGCCTTTCGCTCCACAGGACACACGGTCAGAACAGGCATCATAAATAAACACTGGCTTCTTATGTTTACTGTCTTTATTTTCCAGATAATTACACTTAAAGCTTTCCAGCTTCACTACTTTCACAAACACTGAAGATATACAATCTTTACTAACTGCAATTACACTGAATGCTTGACGACAACCCTTCACTATATTCTCAATTCTCGTTGATATACAGAATTCAGTAACAGTTCACTGTTTGCCAGCAACACCACTATTTTCACAAGTATCGAAAATATACTGCACTGCACCGACACTGAATTACACTCAGACTGAACTGAAAACTGACCGAACTGCTCTAGTCTCTTCCCCCTCCTTTTATATGCTTCTTTTATATTTAAGAGTTCTTCATTCCTCCACAGTTCTAGTGTATTGCAGAGAGAGAGAGCATCGGTTACAAGAGTTACCAACTCAGATACATCCGAAACTTGCCAGAGTTCTCGTACACTGCATAACATTCTAATTTATTTAGCATACCAACTTAAGTTAAATTACATGATTTAACAAGGAATCACATAAATAAAAAATTATTGAGAAAAAGAGCACAAAAATTAATGTACAACTTACAAAACAACTACACTCGCAAACAGCAGGCTAACTGGCACCTCTGACTCGTACTGGAACAACGGTAAACATCGGGAATTCTCCAAGACAATCCAGCTTCTCATCAGTATTGATAATAAGATCTGGGGTGACAATTCTGTTGTGAAAGTTATGTTTCAGCCAGAGACTGTACACTGCAGTGTATACACCTTGGTATTCATCCCTGTCACACACTGTAGGGTACATTGTCCATCTGGAAATGTCAGAAAAAAGTGGGCATATAAAAACCACAAATACAGAGTGATGATTGATTCCCACGGCAGTTGCAGGGGCAAGTAATGAAGAGTGGAAGAGTCTAGACGGGTTGCGTATTTTTTTCTTCCGGTACACTTAGTCGTTCAGTCATACTGGCAGTGTCGGAGTGAGTTCAGCAAGAAATGGGTCGGCAACGTTACACCTTCGCTTATGAGTAAATGAGACAATTCGGTTCATCAAGCCATAAAATCATCAGAAAAGCCGTGTTTTGACATTAAACCAACCTATACCTCACTAACTTAGGCCTAACCTAAAATTAACTAATCATAATATTTTACCTTATTTTGCTTGTGGGGATGACGAGGGTGCAACGATGTCAAGTCTTTTCCCGGGGCACTCGATCCTACGTTGCCAACATAAGTGGATGACCGAGTACACCAGGAAAAAAATGCAAGTGGGCATAGGGAGTGAGTTCAAGGCAAAACCGCCCGGGCCAGCACCGAGAGCCCTCAGTACCATAGACTCGCTCACTGATCAGGAAGCAGCCTCATCGCTATTCAAAAAGTGATCTCTGCACTTCACCTACGTGCTCCATGGTGCATCCACCTAGACACAAGGGTACACATGCAGTTTCTCTCTCTCTCTCTCTCTCTCTCTCTCTCACCACTAATTAATTGTTACTTTTACATTCTTCTTTATTTCTCTTCTCCTCTTCGCCTTTTACCTCATACACTCACTCCACTAAGCCTTTTTTTTTTTTTTATCATTCACTTTTTTCACTAACAAAAATATCAGGTTTCGTCAACTTTTAAAATCCACATTTCTAAGCAGCCACGGCCCACTAAAATAGAAAATCATATGTTATGTCCCAGCAATTCTCGTACTGAGATTTTTGTACAGGTTTGGTTAACGGACGACACAAAATGTTAATAAAAAAGTACCACTAGGAAATGCCGATATCGCTACCGCCGGTACTTTAACCCGCGGCGTCCCGGGGACGTACTTCCACGTCCTCACATTTTGTCACAGCTAATCCCGGGGACGTACTTCAACGTCCTGCAATTGCAAGGTTCATAATTTCCACAATTTTCAAAATTCGCGCGAGATTTTTGTTTCGCCCGGGTACCCAAGCCTTCCCTACCTGCCGCCAGGCGGGCAGCGTCCTAGACCCCGCGTGACCCGCGCTCACCCTTGTCTCGGTCACTCACCTGCTAGCAGTGACCCAGGTCAGACATGGCGCGGAAAGGTCTCTCAGACGAGGAAATTGCATCCGTCCTGGAAGCCTTCACTGGAGACTGATTCTCCACTTGATGATGATGTGGTGGATCGCAATTACTTCCAGCCAGAGGAAGAAATAAGTAGCAGTGATGAGGAGGTCCCTTCGCCCCGAAAAACGCGGTATGTGACATACCGTAAGGCAAGGGAAGGCCAGCCTGCTCCCCAACCACGTGCACAGCTATCTCTCCATCCCGAATCTGATAAGGACGAGGATGAGGACGATGAGGATGACGGAGGCCTAGGACGTGATATCGCCGCGTGGTTGGGAAAAGAGAAAATATCACCACGAGGATCAGAAGGTGGGGCGAGACGACACATAAGGTATGGTGAAAGTACTTTGTCTGGGGAAGTGGCAAGTGGTGTGGTGGGATTGCTGGGAGAAAGGGAAAGTGTTGTGGCGGCAGCGCGGGGTGAAATTGAGAGTGGTGTGGGGGTAGTGCGGGGTGAAGGGGCAAGTGGTGTGAGGGAGGCAGCACGAGCACGTGGTGCTCGTAGGCCTAGGGGAGAGGAGGTTGAGTCATTCCCCAGCACTTCTTTCACCCCTGAATATTCCCAAACTTCCTCCCCACAGCCCCAGGATGTGGGGAAAGGAAAGAAAGGGAAGGGAAAGGGTAAAGGAAAAGGGAGAGGGAAGAGAAGTGCGAGTGATGAGAGGCGCCGCTCTCCACCTCCCCAACCTCCCCCACCACCCTCACCTCCCCACCCTGACGAAGGGGACGATGGTGACGTGGCTGGAGACGGTGGTGTCACGTGGAACTGGGAAGATGGGAGTAATTTTACTCCCATCATTCACCCTTTCACTGAGGAGTGGCGGTCAGGTTGCACGGCTCCAGGTGTAAATGCAGGTTCGTCATGGTTGGATTTTTTCAACTTGTTCTTTGGTGAGGCGTTTGTTGGGCGCATAGTTGAACAAACTAATATTTTTTCACAATCACAGCGCCGTGAAAGTGAACGTTTGGGAACCACGAGCAGGCATTCCGAACAGTATGACTATCCCGTGACTATTTCAGAGATGTTCCTATTTTTGGCCCTGGTTATCTTGATGGGTGTGGTAAGGAAAAACCAAATTCCTGCCTACTGGACAACTGACCTAATCATCCTCACACCTTTCTTTGGAAAGGTGATGGGTCGTAACCGATTTCAGTATATTCTCGGCCGCCTCCACTTTTTTTGATGCAGATGATCCAGCCAATGCAAATAACACCGATAAAATGAGGAGAATTAGGCTGGTATTTGATCATTTACGGGAAATGTTCCACTCCTCATTTTATCCCTACAGAGACCTCGTCATAGACGAGAGTCTTGTGTTGTGGAGAGGCAATATTTCCTTTGGGCAGTATATACCCAGCAAGAGACACCGTTTCGGGTTCAAGATCTTTGTTATGTGTGACTGTAAGACTGGTTATGTGCAAGACATAGTCTTGTACACGGGCGCACAGACAGATATAATAGAAGATCGGAGTATAGGACTCTCTGGGGCCGTGGTGAAGACAATGATAGAAGAGTACCTTCATCGTGGTCATGTGTTGTACCTGGACAACTGGTACACTAACCCTCTACTCGCTAGGTTCCTCCACCAACACGACACCGGAGTCTGTGGTACAGTCAAGAGAAACCGTCGCTATATGGTCAAGATAGGGAGGAAACTTGACAAGAACGAGGTGGTTTTCTTCCAGGCCAATAACATCCTTGCAACCCTGTGGAACCACAACAGGGAAGTTTGCCTCCTATCAACTGTTCACAGCCCCCTGATGCACTGCACAGACTCCGTGGATCACCGTAGCGAGAGGAGGCGCAACGTATGGAAACCAGAGTCTGTACTTGCCTATAATCTGAACATGAGGCAAGTTGATCAGTCAGACTCGATGATTTCAAGTGTTGACTGTGCCAGGACCACGATGAAGTGGTACAAGAAACTCTTTTTCCACTTGCTCGACATCACGGTCCTGAACGCCCACTACCTGCATGCAATGACCACCGGAGTATCCGAGACCTTTGAGGGGTTTGTGAGGGAGCTGGCACGTGAAATAATCGCCAATCATGCCCAGGACAGACCCACACACCGCACCCGCACCCCCCGGGCTGCTCAGACTCCCCTACGTCTTGCAGGACGCCACTATCCCAGCGCAATCCCTTCCGAACCAAACCGTCATAAACCCCAGCGTCGCTGCCATGTATGTAGGCACTCGACAGTCAGACCATCCACTCAGAGAAAAGACACAAAATACGAGTGTGTCGAGCGCAATGTTGCGTTGTGCCTTCAGCCTTGTTTCAAGGAGTATCATAATTTCCTACACTACTGAAACTGTGTGGGAAGGCGAAATGACGCTCATGATAATGGTAAAGCCAGTCAGTAGGTGCTAAGTCAAATATAAAGTTGAAACGGGTGTTATTTTTTCAGAAAAGTAATGTATAAGATGAGAATTAGTGTAAGTGGAAAGAATTGTTATCAAAACTACACCCACTGTGTAAATCTGGTCAGTAAATATGTAATAGCAAGGAAATAAAGTGGAAACGGGTGTAATGTTAGCATGAATAAAACGTATAAGTTGAACATTAGTGTAAGTTGTCATAATTGATGTCACGAGTACACCCACATTCTGGTCAGTAAGTATGTGATAGGAATTATATACAGTGGAAGATGTTGTAATGTTAGTAATAAGGTATTATATAAGTTGAATACTAGTGTAAGATGAAACAAATGATATCACGATAACACTCCCTGTGTAAGTACGCGTAAATATGACGCTCAGTTCCATTGTAAGTTCAGAAATGATGTGATATCAATTATATCAAGTGTTAACATGTGCAATGTTAGTGGAGAATTATTATATAAGTACAAAAATAGGTTGTAAGTTGAAATAGTTGTCATAGCGACTTCACCGTGTGTGTTATTATGCGCTATTATTACGCTAGATATTTACGTAAGGCCTGAAATAATCTCAAAACAGTTCTATAAAGTTGAAAAGTGTATAATAATATTAGAAAAGTATTATGTAAGTAGAAAAAGCACAATACGAGTTGAAACAACAGTCACAGCGAGTTCACTCACTACGTAAATAAGCGTTAACATTATGCTAAATGTTATCAAAAGGCCTGTGAATACGTAAAAACAGTTCAATAAAATGTAAAATGGTATAATGTTATCGTAGAAGTATTATGTAAGTAAAAAAAAATTATATGTATCATGATTTTAGAATGTTAGCGATTCATTGTGACCAAGTTGGCCGATTTTGCTCGTTTCGCACGATGGTACAATGCTTATTTCTGCTCTATTTTTGTATAAAATCCAATATGCTCTTTTATCACATGTTTTTATGTTTGTAATAAATTCATTTCTACTTACTTTCATTGGTTTCCCAGACTTATAATACCATAGAAAACGTTTGAGGCTCAGACCGCCTAGGGAGAACACGGGGCCAGGTGGGACCAAGGCATACCTGGTTAAGCTAATTAGGGACCCCGGGGACCAATTTCTTTGCCACCGACCATTGTTTCTGACCAAAAGCGAATGTTTAAGCAAAAAAAAAAGGTCGAAAAATGGTCGGGATTGGGGGGTACCAGTGGTCGAAAAGTGGTCGGGACGGGGCGGGTTAATAGTACCGCTTGCCTACTTCAATATATATATATATATATATATATATATATATATATATATATATATATATATATATATATATATATAAAATCATCCAATCCTACATTGCCCCATGAGGAGCGTAGGAGCCCGAGGCTAGGCAAGTTGGTCCTGACATTTAAGATGAGAGGCATTATGTGAGCAATAAACCCCAACCATCCCTTGGATATAAACCTTCACCGGCTGAATCCGATAGGAGCGCCGTAATTACCCACTAAACCACCAGGAGCCATAATATTTGGTTATATGGTTACCACCCAGCGAGGTAAATGGTTTCCTGGTGTACAGGAAACCATTTGGCTTGTCATTCAGTGTACAGTCACCCACGGGCAGACGGAAGAGAAAAGAATGAACAAAAGAAAAACAGAAGAGGGAATGTAAAGTTACCCGTAGGCAGAAGGACGAAGAAAGAATGAAGGAAAGAAGAGAATAGAAGGAAAGAAGGATGAAGGAGAGGAAAGGGCAGACACTCGAGAGCAGTACTGCATCGAGTGAGTGGATGGTGAGCGCCCCCACCCACCACTCACACACACACACACACACACACACACACACACACACAAACACACCCACACACCCACACATACATATATATATATATATATATATATATATATATATATATATATATATATATATATATATATATATATATATATATATATATATATATATATATATATATATATATATATATATATATATATATATATATATGTGTGTGTGTGTGTGTGTGTGTGTGTGTGTGTGTTAAGCGCAGCGTGACAAACTGTGATCCATTTGAAGTGGGTAGATATTCGACAATCTTTCCTCTTATCATAAGTAAATCTTGTGTATGCAGTTGCACAATGAAATCGGATTATTGTTGTTATTATCATTATTATTATTATTATTATTATTATTATTATTATTTGCAATGAAAAGAGAGGGAGGAAAAACAAGTGGACAAAATAATAATCCATACACCAGAATACCGGTGTCCTCCATTCATAAAAATCTGTAACAGTTGGACTTGAACAGCCGTTGGTTGAAGTTTGGGGAGGAAACCACTCTGGAGGAGCGAGTTCCAAGGAGAAGCAGTTCGGGGAACAAAAGATGTCTGATAGGCAGAAGTTCTGCAATATGCCAGTGTGACAGTCCAGTCATGAGCGCCACCAGATGCCCGTGTAGCGTGAGGGAAGGCGTGGAGAGTTAACATAATGGATGCAACCTCGTCTGAGCATTTGCCATAGAGGTATCTGTTAAAAAATGCAAGGGAGGCACAACATTCCTTCTCACTTGTAGGGGAGGTAGTCCATTTGTAATAGCAGGGTTGTTAATAATTCTTGCATCTTTGTTATGAATTTTGTCTACTTGTTTTATTGTAACCTCTCCACATCCACTCCACAAGAGTGAGGAATAATGCAATTGAGAGTGCCCATAATCCTTGTAAATTATGGCTAAATGGTCGTCGGTGAAGAAGTTACGGACTATAAAATAAACCAGGTTTCTCTGAAGCCGTTTTAGCCAGTGATCTAGCATGAGAGGTCCAGTTGGGGGCATTGTTAAGTGAAAGACCGAGAATTTCAATGCTTTTAGAGATAGGAATATTAGTAGCACTGATGGTAATATAGGAATCAGATCTGTCTATTAGCAGACTGTATTTATTTGGTTTTCCTAGAATTAAAATAATGAGATAATATTATTTTGTCCCCATTTAGAGATCTTAGATAAGTCTTGATTTATAGGGACTGCTGTACTGAGTTGAGTTATATATAATAAAATTTGTGAATGGGTGTTTAGATGTGAATGAACAGTGAAGTGTTGAGTGATCTGCATATAAGTGAATGGGATTATGGGTGACAGAATTAGGAATAGAGTTGAAGCCAGAACTGATCCTTGTGACATGCTGGCATTAATCGTGTGGAAATGGGAATATACATCATCTAGTTTCATTTTTCTGTCACTGATATATGAGGAAATCAGTGGAACGAAAGATGTTAAACCATAGCAAGGGAGTTTGGATAGCAGGGAACGGTGCCACACTGTCAAAAGCTTTAGAAATATCAGGAACTACTGCGTAGGTTTCTCCATGTTGGTCAGTTGACTAATGGATGGTATGAATCACGAAATTGATTTTATCAATAATGGATCGTTTGTGGTGAAAATCATACTGTCTATCATTAATTAAGTTATTAGTTTCAAAATGTTTGACAATGTGCTTATTAATTACAATCTCAAATACTTTATCAAGAGAAGATGTGATAGCTATTGGTCCATAATCAGGTGGGTCAGAGGAACTTCCTTTCTTCGGAACTGGATGGATACTGGCTTCTTTACAAGAATTAGGGAATAAAGAAAGACGTATGCATAGACTGAATAATTTAGCTAGAACAGGAGCAAGTTCTGGGGAACACTTTTTCCAGACAAATGGAGGAATTCCATCTGGACCTGGAGCTTTGTTGGCTGGTAAATTGTCTAGGATGGATTTTACGCATCTAGTCTGTATCTTCAACAGAGCAGTTTCGAAAGAGTCAAGTTCTAGTATAGGGATGTTCTGCATGATTTCCTCTAAGGTAGAATTTCTGGCAATATACTGGCTACGATGTTCGCTTTTCCACGTGGGTCATTTATAGTGTTACCATCTGAGGTTTTTCGTATGGGAATGGGTGATGACTTGTTAAAACTATTATTGAAAGAACCGAGAGTTGATCAGAATATGACATCCACAAACTTTGATACATCTTACGGTTGTGGGGAGAAGGTGGTCTAGAACCCTGAAATATAAATAAGTTTCGTCCTTACCATGTTTCTAGTTGTGCTTGCACTTTTGTGAAGTAAATATAGCCCACTGACTAAAATACCACTTCTACAAACACACCAATGGCAGCGCAGCCAGATTCGTAGCTTCCTACAGCACACCTAAAGACATAATAAACACATGTATTGGACATCTTTCAATCCGAGGCTCCTCTGGCAACTTAAAGTGTATAACTGTAGAATCCCATCAATGACAAGACCAATTTCACTAGTTTTCAGGACCGTCATTCAGTTTCAGTAATAAAAGCTGTGTCAAAGTTCTAGCGAATTTGAGTTCCTCTCTCTCCAGGAGGCATAGGAGGAATTCAGAAACCTTCACTACGATTCTGGAACGATTATAAAGATGGACGCCCCTTCGCTACATAGTACATGGTCACCCATGGTGAAGGTATAGCATCCGCTAGCTTGCAAAGAAGGTAGTAGGTGAGTTGTTATCATCATCCGGAGAGACTCTACCATGGGAGTTACATGAGGCCAAAGCCAGGTAGTTGGTCTTGCACAACACTCCCAGGCAGGTAATCCAACCACATTTGCCAAGTAGTCCAGGTTCGGGCTGAGACTGCTACTTGTACAATTTACAGTTCGTCTTCCTGGAGGCTATGTCTCCTTCATTTTCCTACCACCTTGTCACGTTGAGGGATCCTATTCCAACCCTACCAAGGCCCTGTCTGGCATAGGAAGGCGGCTGCCTGTTTCTTGTCGGTGGGTTTGTTTGGCCAGACAGAATGTGTTAGATAACAACAACAACAACATTTTGTTTTCCACATCACACTGTTGTCAGCAAGGTTTTAAGGATCGAGGTATGGCATTACCTTGATTATAGTTAATGTTACTGGTGATGCAACACACTGCACTGTCACCATACCCGGCTCTGGCCAGCTACCATCTCCAATTTATAGCCACTGAATCACAATATCTGCCAAAAGAATGAGGAGTCCTTCGACTTCGCCAACCCTGCATTTCCTCAGGAAGTGCTGCGAGTGTGTCTGCTGGTGGTTGTCCGATGGCATGGACTTATAAGAAAAAAAAATGGAGTTTTCAGCATCAAACACCAACTTCTCTGACAACCTGAAACAGGCAATAAAAAAAAAAATATATCACCACGTCAAAGAAAAATGAATGGCCAACTCCTACTCCAGAGCGCCATTAATATGAAAAAAAAAAAAAACTAAAATCCATCTAGACTGGAATTTCTGCTTTCCCTCACGATGATTACATATTTTTTTTCCAGTGTCCCTATCTGCACTAGGCTTAGCTCAGCTCTGAATAGACTTTTAGAATGAAAGCGGTTAGATACAGCCTCCATGGCCTCGTCTTTAACCCCTTAACCGTGGGGCGTCACTTTCGTGACACTTGGGAGCAAGGGATCATACAGCGGGGCATCACTTTTGCAATTCTGTGATATTTTGAATTCACTTGGGCTTTCAAGTGGTGGCTTGTATCATCTATCAGTACTGTCAATGTCCAACACTAGTCAGCACTCCTAATCTCATCTGTACTTCCATCCATTGTTGACAATTTAGCCATTTCTCCCCGTTCTTGACTCCCCTCCCTACCCCCCCTCCATTACCCTATCCTCTCGCCTGCCCGGCCGTGCTACGCTAAGTAAATCTTCCCTGGAATTTTTCACTGATTTCATCCATTGAAATAAGCCCTATGCCCTATTCTTATACCAAATAATATATACAAGAAAGATATAAGGTAAGTGATAGTGCCATACACCTGGAATTGGCTAATTATCACCTGACAACACCTCACGTGCACTCGTTTGCTAATTTTCGCTGTTTATTTCCCCTTGAAATATGCCGTATAATCTATTTTCGTAATAAATATACATGTAAGGAGGGAAGGGAGAAGCCTAAGTGATATTTACATTCACATGGAACTACCTAATTTATTATGTATTGTCTAGATTTCCTGCCAGTCATTTCACTGCTATATATTAGCTGTTGTCAAGAGGCTAACGTTGGCAGTAATGCATTTCCCTAGGTAGGCCACCAACCCGGCCCACCCTTATCAGTTCACTCTCATCTTCCAATGTGAAGGTACGTCTGTTTGCTCCTGCTTACTTCAGGCACTTTTCACCCCCATGCAAAGGGCCCTGTGACCTTTACCCCCTAGTAAACCTCGTGTGGAAAGAGGTAAAGGGCTGACAATTGATAAAAGAGTGACTACGATCTTTCTATTGAGTAAAACAGTGCAAGTGGAATTGTAAATAATGTGTAAATAATGTGTAAACAGCAAGTGAAAGTAATGAATGTAAATATACGTGAACAATGGAAAATAGTTTTTTAAGTTACTTCAAGTGACGGTGCAGAACACAGTGTAAATAAAATAGAAATGTAAATCACGTAAATAAAATAGAGAACGTAAATAGAAATGTAAATGAGTAGTATTATAAGAATACCAGTATATACCCTAGGAGTAATGAAAGTGAAAGTTTCACTCTAGCATGTATGAATACTATGAGTTATGAGAGTGAAGGTGAAAGTGACATTCACTCTCAATGCTAGTACGAGTATACAGGACGAGAAAGTGAATGCTACGTATTTTACTGAAAGAAATTGAATCCCTACAGTGACAATAAACTAATACTACTGAAGGAAACTTATGGATAAAAACTGTAGATATATATAAGTGTTATATAGTAATAGAAATATAAAGTGTGAGGGGGTTTTATGAATGATAAATGACAGAATACCAACAGCGAACTAGCGCAAGTGGGAAGGTCATACGCGCTCGTAATTTTCATTGCTTTCACAGTGGTTTTTATTTGAAGTATGGATCCCAAACTACTTGAAAATCATAGAGTAGTGTTTATAGTGTTAATATCTGGCTGTGGTAATCATATTACGGGTTGTCGGGAAGTGTAAAGTGGAGACTTCGTTACCCAACTTCAGAGGTCTCCACAAGTCCTACGGTAATCGATGAAGGCTCAACAAACATCCCAGTAGAAAGCTGAAGGTATGTGCCATATCCATATTTAATTTTAATATTCTAGGTCTAATAACTGATTTTTGGCAAATATTTTTTGAGAGTCTGTCGGAGCCCGAATAACCCCGTGGGAGACGCAAAACATTGGGAAACATGCCCGCGGTGTAAGAGTTAAAGAACGGCTCTCCTAGTTTATACTTTATGACTATTTTTACTTCTTTCACTTGGATGTTCAGTACTGCCAAACAATTTCATCGACATTAGTAAGAACTTGTCGTGATGAAGGGATTAAGAATGAAAATGAAAGTCATTAATAAATCTTCAGCTCCTCTGCCAAGCTGAAATTAAAAGTAACAGAAGCACACACGCAATAACTCTATTATAATGCAATTTATCATAACAGTCTATTAGAAGAATGAGACGCAGGGACCATAATAGGTAAGAAAATGAATACTCACATGGGTAATTATAAAGATGAGGGAGAGCTCCATCTTCACATCACTGATAAATAAACAGCCCCTGATATTTCGCACCAACATCCAGTGAAACTAATACCGAAATAAAGTTGTTCAGCACGAATGACTGCAATTTTACGTAAAAGAGGGGAGCCTCGATGGCAGCTTTAGAAACTAGCAAGCTATTTTATTGACTTCAGGAAGAATAACTCGGTGAAAGTAAATTAGTTGGAAGCTCATTTGGGATATTAAATACACAAAGGTCATTAAAACAAAAAACAGTTTCGCGTTTAGGATATGAGAAAGGAATGTTTTGTGATTACCCTCGACTTCAGGTGTTTAAGGGACTGACAATAATGTGAAAATGCAGGACAGTGTTACATTATACGACCCTTGTGACTCCATAATGTGATACACATACATATATATATATATATATATATATATATATATATATATATATATATATATATATATATATATATATATATATATATATATAGCATAATAACATTTATCATTATCATCATCATCAACTACTGCAAGTCCATTTTTGAACAAAGGCCTCCCCTATCATTTCCACGAATTCCCTGACTGAGCCAATCTCTGACAGGATTTGCCCAAACTCTTCTGTATCTCATATCTCCACCCCCTGCCTGGCCTTTTTCTGCTACATTTTCAGTTTCTTGGTGTCGAGTCGGTCAGTCACTTGCTTCGTCGTTTATCCCTTATTCTTGATACATGACCTTCCCACCTTCGTTTCTGTTCATTTATAACTTCAGTAATGCCTTTGATTTAGGTCTTCTCTCTCACCGAAATTAATCTCTTCCTCTCAGAAATATTCCCAACTTTGGCCTTTCGATTGCTCTTTGAGAACGGATTAATTGGTTTCCATTGATTTTGTCAGTTTCCAGGTCTCATTACGTTACGTCATAGCTGGGATTATATATTCGCTCTATACTTTTTATTTCGTACACACTGGCAAACTGCTTGTAATGGTGTCTCTTAAGCTTACAGAGAGTTTTCCATCCAATTTTAATACGTTTTATTTCGTTGTCATGTTTTTTCTTAGGTTTAGCACATGTCCCAAGGAGCCTAATTGTACTCTTCAACTTCCTCAGGAATTTCTTAATATACAGGTATATTGATGACGCTCTTTGGTGTATCTTGATTAAACATTACTTTAGTTTTACTTTGGTTTATCTTTATCCCTACTTTGAAACTTTCTGTATTTGGGTCACTAAACATTTCTTGCAATGTCTTTGCTGTTTCTGAAATCAGGACAGTGGCATCTGCACATCTTCAGTGGTCTAAGTTTTCTCAGCCTAGGCTTACTCCTATGGCCTCCCATTCAAGCTTTCTGAAATTACTTTCAAGGCAAGCTGTAAATAATTTTGATGAAATTACACCTACATGACGCGCGCCCTTCTCAGCCTTATCTTTTTCTGATTCTTAATTATAGCAGTTCCTTCTTTGTATATCATTTCGAACAGTTTCACAATGTTCTCGTTTACTTCTCGTTCCCGCAATGAAGCTACAGCTGCTGTGTGTTCCACTGGGTTGAAGGCCTTTTCTTAATCGACAAAACTTAGGCTCTGTGATTTATTATATGATGTGGTTTTCTCAGTTAGCTGAATTATTGTGTGTATATGCTCGGTAGTCAAATATCAGCTTCAGAATCCTGCCTGCTTACGAGCTGCTTTTCTTCCAGATTTGCTGTTATTCTGTTCGTTAGGACTTTAGTGAAGGAAGTGTAAATAGTTGATTACAAACTAATAGATCAGTAGCTATTAAGAACTGAGGCGCCTTTCTTGTGAAGCAAAATAACTAATGCATCACATCATGTTTTAGGAATATTCTAATGCCGTACCTATCTATCTATCTATCAATAGCCAGACGACGTAATCCCGTAAGGGCTGGTCGTTTGTCTTTGAGTTAGTGGTTTTACGGGAGGGAGTGCTAACCCTCAGCCAACCCACTTGATAAAACATAGGGAACACTTGTTGGCTGGTTATATGGTTACCACCGAGTGTTGTAAATCGTTTCCGGTCTTAGAGGAAGCCACTTGGTTTGTCACTCAATATAAAGCCACCTGGAAAGGAAAGAAGAGGGATAGTAAGTGACAGGAAAGATGGGAGATATAGGAAGAAATACATTGGGTAAAGAAGTGGGCGAGTCGGTTTTGAACTTCTACCCGTGCATCCGACAGTAAATTTAGTATTCCCTCTTGTAGGCTCTGGCCTCTCTTAATACTTTTAAGAAAAATGTTTACTTCATTTGGTGTTACCGATGATATTTCACATGTCAGCTGAAACATTATCTGTTGGTACTATTGTCTATGATGCATACCCTTCTTTGTAAAATTCTTCAACTCCCTTCACCATTGTCTCTCTGCGCTTGATGACTTCACCATTTTTTTCTTTCAGTGATATAATTTGTTGCTTTCCTACTGTCATTTTCTTTAGGACCTGTCTCAGACTTTTTCTCTTTTTGATGGTTCTTTGAGCTGATTAATATTTCTCTTTTGTTTTTCTTCTCTCTGTCTCACGTTGATAAGCTTATTAAATTTTCTTCTGTCTGATCCATCTTTCTTTTGTTGTTTACTTTCATTTCCTTTCTTCTTTTCATGAGCTCAAGGATCGTTTTTTGATTACTTGTTGGCTCTAGTCATGTTAGCTTTTCCTATTACCTTGATTACTTCTCGTAGCACGTCCATTAGTTTGTCATTCAAATAATCAGTGTCACACACAGCATAGCCTAGAGCCTGAAATCAGTTCGATTAGTTTTATTGGGCATAGATTTTTATTTTTAATCAGGTTCTTTCTTTCTTTCTTTCACGTCTGGAATTGAATCTGGCTGTGCACCCCAGCATACAGAGTATATATATATATATATATATATATATATATATATATATATATATATATATATATATATATATATATTATGCGAGGAACGAACCAAAGGCCCTGAGCCCGAAATTTTTGTTCCTTCCAAGAGAAAAACAAAATATCATATAGAGCCAAATTCAAGATCCGATCATTTCGAGATGCCTGGACACACTGCGTCTGAAAGACTGGAGATCATAGGAAGCAGGAAATACAGACAGAGAGAGACAGTTCCAGAGCTGACCTGTTGCATAAATGAAGGACTGGGAGTAACGGTTAACTCTTGCATTAGAGAGTTGGACAGAAAAGGGATGACAGTTTGCTGCTAGATGGGTGCTACGCGCCCGTCGTTGAGGTGGAGGAACACAAGCAGATAGTTCAGAGGAGCAGTGACCATTGAAGCGACGATTGAAAAGAGGTAAAGATGCAACAGTGTGGGAAAGAGACAGAGGTTGAAGGGAGTCAGTACGAGGAGGAGAGTTAAGGAGAAGAAAAGCCTTTGACTCCAGCCTATTGAGAAGAGCTGTATGTGGGGAGCCTCCCCACACTGGAGAATTGTACTCCACACAAGGGCGGATAAAACCCCTGTATACAGTAGAGTCAACAATTGTGCAGGGGTAAAGAAGAAACGGAGTAGGCTTAGCACACCCAATCTCTTGGAAGAAGATTTTACAAGAGATGTAATATTATGTCTCCAAGATAAGTCCCGAGTAAATGAAACCCCAAGCATGTTCAAGGATGATGCAGGATTAAGCTGAATATTTTTAAACATTAGTGGGTACACCTGAGGAAGATTTTGTCGGGTTGATAGGTGTAAAAACTGAGTCTTTGATACATTAAAAAAAAAACAGATTATTTTTACCCCAGTCAGAGATACGAGCCAAGTCAGACATTAGGTGTACCATAGTTTCTTCCCTTGTTTCTTGAAGAAACTGCTGAGATGGACATTGTGGGAACCGAATGGAAAGGTGAAGGGTGGAGAAATCAGCATAAGAGTGGATAGTGTTAGATGTACAGCTTAGAAGGTCATTGATGAATAAAAGGAAGAGAGTTGGTGATAGGACAGAGCCCTGTGGAACACCACTGCTGACAGATCTTGGAGAAGAACGATGGCCGTCTACAACAGTGGCTATAGAACGGCCAGAAAGGAAGCTAGAGATGAAGGCACAGATAGAAGGACAGAAACCATAAGAGGTCAGTTTGGAAATTAAAGATTTATGCCAGACCCGATCAAATGCCTTAGAGATGTCAAGTTCAATGGCAAAGCTTTCGCCAAAGTCCCGAAAGGAGGATGACCAGGAGTCTGAAAGGTAGGTGAGAAGATCGCCAGTGGAGCGTCCCTGACAGAACCCATACTGGCGATCAGAAAGAAGGTTATGACAGGAAAGATGCTTTAAAATTATTCTATTAAGAACTGACTCAAAAACTTTTGAGATACAAGATGTTAAAGCAATTGGACGATAGTTAGAGGGTTGGGAATTGTCACCCGTCTTTGGGACAGGCTGAATGAGAGCAAACTTCATGCAAGAAGTAAAGGTACAAGTTGATAGACAAAGGCGAAAGAGCTTGCCGAGACAGGGTGTATGCACAGAAGCACAGTTCTTGAGGACAACAGGAGGGACTCCATCAGGCCCATATGCCTTATTAGTATTGAGGCCAACAATGGCAGAAAATAGGATCAACTGAAGAAATTTTAATGTCAGCCATGAGGAAGTCAGAGAGAGGAAGTGATGGAGGAACAATACCGGAATCGTCTAAGGTGGAATTGGAGGAGAAAGTCTGAGCAAAGAGATCTCCTTTATCAGTAGAAGAAATAGCTACAGAGCCATCAGAGTGGAAAAGAGGGGGGAAGGATGATGAGATAAAGTTATCAGAAAGGTTTTTGGCAAGTTGCCAGAAGGAGCGGGTAGAATTCGAGTTGGAGAGTTGAGAACATTCAGTATGGTTGAAATTATTTTTAGTAGAGCGAAGAACAGATTTAGCACGATTCCTGGCAGAAACATATAAATGATGTGATTCAGGAGTGGGTTGGCTCTGGTACCTTTTATAGGCCCTCTCCTTGTTGCGGACAGCATTAGAACAAGCGTGATTAAACCAAGGCTTTCTTGCATTAGTCAGAGGATATGAGAAACGAATGTATGCTCAGTGCCCAAGAGAATGCGCAAGGCACACTCAGATGGCTCCTGGCCATGGAAGCAATAATCATTCCATGGAAAATCAAAGAAGTACTGCCTGAGGGCCTCCCAATCTGCAGCTCCAAAGCGCCACAGATGACGTTTCTTTGGAGGGTCCACAGGCCGTACCAGAGCAATAGGACAGGTTAAGGTGATAAGATTGTGATCGGAGGAGCCAAAAGGAGAGAAAAGATTAACAGTGTAAGCAGAAGGATTAGTAGTCAGGAAGATGTCAAGTATGTTGGAGCTCTTTCCAAGGCGATCAGGGATACGGGTAGGGTGCTGTACAAGCTGCTTTAGGTCATTAAGGATAGAAAAGATGTAGGCTAGTTCACCAGGTGGATCAGTGAAAGAAGAGGAGAGCCAAAGGTGGTGGTGAACATTGAAATCTCCTAGAACAGAGATTTCGGAGAAAGGAGAAATGGATAGAATGTGTTCCATCATAGAGGTAAGATAATCAAAGTATTTTTGATAGTCAGTAGAATTAGGAGATAAGTAAACAGATATATTTAGTCAGAGAATGACTATATATATATATATATATATATATATATATATATATATATTGTATAGAGAGAGAGAGAGAGAGAGAGAGAGAGAGAGATGGATTGATTGATTGATAGATAGGTAGATAGGTATGAGATAGGTAGGTAGGTAGGTAGGTAGATAGATAGATAGATAGATAGATAGACAGGTAGGTAGGTAGATAGATAGATAAATAGATATGGATATAGAAAAAGATACAGTATATCCAAAGATTTTCTGACAACCTTCAACAGCCCATAAGAGAGCCCAAACTTCAGATCAAATACAAAAATGTTCTCGCTTGTATTTCAAACAGTAGTAAAATACACATGAAAAATGTATTGAGCCCAGTATCCTGCGCTTCCCGATCATGGTCACGGGTCGTGATGGCGATTTAATTAATATCACTAAGATTCCAGGACAGGTTTTACCCCTTCACCACGATTCCCACTGCTGCCAAGCTATTATAAACATATTAAGGAGGACCTCTCGGAGCGAGGGAAATGGGAATGCCAGTAAAGGCAAGCTTTGATTGTTGGACAGTTGCAACAACCTTGAATGGACGATGACAGAACTGTAAACATAGACCAGCAACAGATCCAGTCACAATTCTGTTTCATACATATGCAAAACTGGAAATAAAATCAGTCCCGGTAACATGTAAATGAACAAATGCAAATAAAGTTATCAAGCTGGGATTCTTTAAAAACGCGCAACAGACGACGACAACCGTGATATCAGATCAAGGACAAAAACTCATTCGTATTCCGGACAGCAGTAAAATCCACGTCAAAAGTCCATCCAGCTCGAATTCCTGCGCTTCCCTGACATGCCTCGGAAGCGGAGGGGAAATTTTTATATGTCAATGGATAGCGATGACTAAGTTCCCTTGCAACGGTCCTACAAGTCTCTGATGAGAGGAAGAGAGAGAGAGAGAGAGAGAGAGAGAGAGAGAGAGAGAGAGAGAGAGAGAGAGACTAGTAATCAAATCATCGAACTTTTAAAGGAGACAGAACGTAAGATAAAATAACTTATATGCTTATTCTTAGATCAAAGCACTGCACGTGGTGATTGCAAAAGGCCTCGAAGTATGCTGAGAAGTAAAAGAAAGTTGAAGTATTGTAGAAAACTCATGAAACGTTGGACTTAACAGTTCACCCCTTGCTTTCATTTGCTTTTTTCAAGGTATTAGTGCTATCTCTAGACTGTTTTACTAAGCTCTGCGGAAACTTTATGAACTGGAGAGAATTTACATCACCTTATTTGTCCCTTTAGTAATCGACCTCCCAAAAGGTTTAGTGGAATACTTCGGCAATAGATTGAAATTAATAAATTTTTGCAGTGTGTGTGTGTGTGTGTGTGTGTGTGTGTGTGTGTGTGTGTGTGTGTGTGTGTGTGTGTGTAGAAGGTATATTTTTAGAATATTTTCGCTGACTACCAAGTGTGAAGGTAGCTGGAAGGTACCTGGCCAGGAAGCGTGAAGAAAAAGGACGAAAGAAAAGGAAGAAAGGGAGTATCTATGTGCGAGTGAGCAAGCCAGAAAAGAATGGAAACGTGTGTGTGTGTGTGTGTGACAGACAGACAGAAGGAATCTGTTGTCTTACTGAATGTGCTGTTTCACAAGAGGGTCCAAATTTGTACTATAGATCGGAAAATGATGCAGTATTGCAAGAGAAATCATAAGCTCATCTAATCGGCAATTATCTCGTTCAGTTAGATGATCTATTATAGCATTCCAGCTATTGACGAACGATTTTATTCAGCTTAGGAGAAAGCTGTATGTAAGAAAGGGCTTGGAAGGCGTTATCTTAATATTTCACTTATAATAGCCTCTCTAAATATGAATAATAGCCTTTGAAGCTAACAAAAATGTAATGACTGTACTGACATCTTTGTGGCCAGATTATAACAGCAACACATACGAAGCACTAATCTCGTGCTTTTGTTAGTAAACACAGCTTCATAAGTTTTGTTGTCACTGGGCTACCAACTGAAACCTTATCGTCAGAAACACATCCTGAAGGAATAGAATTTAAACAACGCCAGTTGAGCAGTGAAACATTCAGTATTCTACCTTTCAGTACGATGATGACGTACTTTGCGTTTGGTCTCTCTCTCTCTCTCTCTCTCTCTCTCTCTCTTGACTAGATAAGTGGGTGTAAGATGTCGTTTCTGGTAAACTTTTCCTTGACAAATTTATATGAAGGATGGTCCTCTTCACTTTTCCCGTCGGCTTTGGCTGGAGAGATTAGTTGGGGGAGCCTTTTTGCTTTGCTCTCTTCGTATTCGAATCAAAAAGCAGATTCTTTAGTTATAAACTTTCTTATGTTGGTCACAATAGGATCAATAGGTCTGTTGCTGATTGCATTCCTTTGTACTACTTTATACTCAAGGTCTTTGTAAGAAAAGTCCATCACATTATTAGTAAAGCCGTTTCTTTCATCCATCTTGACTTTAGTCGTATTTACAGGCATGTAATAAAGTCATATTTCGTCAGTGACACCAACATTTCATAGTGGCAGCGTCTCCCGCTCCTCGTGCACAGTCACCTACAATACTAATGAGGCTTAATTCCTTCAACCATTCTTACAGTCGCCGCCAAGCACCGCTGGGATATGCCTACCCGCCTTCGTCATAAGTGAAGGTACAGATCATCTACATCATCATCACGACGTCTGCCTCATCCTAGTGCAGGACAAAGCACACGTCATGGTGATAAGGATAGGTTAAGATTTTCCATTTAACTCTATATCACATATCTTTTCTCTGTATATCTACATCTTCTGTCGTATTTCTATCTATCTATCTGTCTGTCTGTGTGTTTGTTAGTCTAACTGTCTACACACACACACACACACACACACACACACACCATATATATATATATATATATATATATATATATATATATATATATATATATATATATATATATATATATATATATATATATATAAGCATCATCATCATAATCAGCCGTTTGAGTATCCACTGCAGGACCGGCCTATCCTGATCGAAGTCGGGACGATACAGCCAATGTATCTCCACCAAGTGGCTTAGGCTGTCTGGTAGAGATTGTATGTAGGGTGAGAAGTGCTTCCTTCCTTCCTCTTCCTTCTCCTTACGGGTGACATTACATTCCCTCTTCTGTCTGTCTTTCCTTCATTCTTTCGTCTTCCTTCTGCCTATGGATAACTCTACACTGAGTGACAAGCCAAATAGTTTCCTGTACGCCAGGAAACCATTTACTAGGCTGGGTGGTAACCACATAACCAAAAGAAGGCACATGGTGGTTTAGCGAGTAATCAAGGCACTCCAATCGGATTAAGCCGGTGCAGGTTTATATTCAAGGGATGGTTGTGGTTTATTGCTCAGGTAATGCCACTCAGAGATGAGTGAGGATGGTCACTCTCATCTTAAACGTCAGGACCAACTTGCCTAGCCCCTGGCTTCTACGCTTCTCATGGGACAACATGGGATTGGATGATGGATCGATATGTATATATATGGCCTTTGGTTCCTTTTTCCTTCCATATATATATATATATATATATATATATATATATATATATATATATATATATATATATATATATATATATATATATATATATACGAACTGATAAACATTTCTGTATTACCCACTCAAGCTAGGGGACTTTCCATTGCTGCCCATCATCAGATGATTTTATCCCGTTTAGAAACTACCGGTAGTAGTGATGCGGTTAGAGAAGCAACGCATATCCGCCTAAAAGTAATGGCCATAAGAGCGCTGAGCCAATCTCTCACCTTCAAGCCTGGGATGAACATTGCACCATGAGGTGGCCAGGCTGGCATGACGCCCAACGAGTTACGAGGCTGCAGTGTAGTCTAATTATTGCTGACACGGTGATGCAGACAGTATGTGGGACGTCTCGGGCAAGAGGGGTGACCGTCTCATATCACAGTTTTCAGTTATTCGGAAGTAAAGTTGAAGAAAGTTTAGGGTATGAAGAAAGGCCATTAGGAATAGTAAAACTATATAATATAAATACATTTCATATTATTATAGCCTGTATTCATACCCAAAACAGTTCTTCGGCTTTAACTCTGAAGTGATTAAAACTATCTGAATGACTTGGCACAGTTGCCACTCTGGCCTGAGACGCTTGGAGAGAGAGAGAGAGAGAGAGAGAGAGAGAGAGAGAGAGAGAGAGAGACCACTAGCCAGATTGAGCTGATTGAACTAATTAAAGCAGGATTTACTAAGAAGTGGCCCAACCGCCTTTGTGAGATTGGAGAGGATAAGGCTAAGTTGTGAGAGGTCCAGTGTAATGAGAGCTGGAGAATTAACAGAGGAGAAAGAGGGTGGGTTTAGACGGGGATATTGAAGCTGGCATAAACTTGGAAGCTGTGGAAGAGAAAGTGGGCGATAAAAGGAGAAAAAGAGAATCCTTATGTGGAGAAGGGAAATGGGAAGGAAAAGTTGAGGATTTGATATCACACACAAAAAAAAAAGAAAGCGGAATAATGGAGGAAAAAAAAAAGTAAATATGAGAAGAAGAGTTGGAATGCAGGAAAAAGCACGAGCGAAAAAAAATCAAAGAAAGGATAGATAAGGAATACCGTAGATGGAGAGTGAATATGACGAATATTGGTAGAGTTGTAAAACAAAACAAAAATAAATGGTAGACGTGACTGGAAGAGTGGAAGATAAGCAAGGGATGCAGGGGGAAGATATATTTAAGAACATAAAGTATGAGAGAAGGAGAGATGAGAATGAAAGCGAAGAATGTAAAAAAATTCAGCAGATGGGCAGAACACTTTAAGGAACTGTTGAATAGAGCGAAAAATGGTTGGTGAATTGGTAAATAGCTGGGGGAAGGAGAGAAGCGAGAAGTGAGGAAAAGATCAGTAAGATGGAAGTATATGAGGCAATAGAGTCACACTAGATAATGCCCCAGCAACAGAAATGCTAAAATACGAGGGAGAGTTAGTAATAGAATGGATATGGACGATGTGAAGACTGGCCCGGGAGGAAGGTAGGGTTCCAGGGGATTGGTAGACATGTATAACTGTTTCCCTAAGCAAATGAAAAGAAGAACGAAATTGTGTAGCAATTACTGGGTTAGTTGCGTTCTTGGTGTAATAGGAAAGTGATGTGGTAGGAAACTTGTCAATAGAGTTAGGGAAAAGAACAATGAATTATTTGAGAGAGAAAAAAAAAAGGGGAAGGGGGATTTTAGAAAGGAAAGAGGTTGCGTAGACCATTATTCGTTCTATGGTGTTTGGTGGAAAAGTATCTGGAGATAGGGAAGCGGTTGTATGCTTCCGTCATGGATCTGGAGGAAGCATTATGACAGAATTGATAAAAAAGATATATACAAGATATATTTTTTTAAGCAGATGGGAAATACTGTATATAGCTAAATGCTGTGAAGAGTGGCCTACGCATGAGGACGCTAGACAGTGCGTGTGGATAATGAGCTTGGTGAGTTTTTTTTTTTTTTTCCTGAATGTTGGATTGAAATAGGGTTGTCACATCTTTCAACTGCTGTTTCATTTATGGGTGGAGTTATAACAGAGAAATATAGTAAGACAGTGGATGGTGGAGAGTTTCCAGTGAGACAAGGTAGGATTTGGAAACTTCATATACTGTTGTTTGCAAACAATACTGTATTGTTAAATGAAGACGAGAGCTGCAGAACTTGATGAATGAATTTGGGAGTGCATGTAAGAAACAGAATATAAAAGAGAATGTAGATGAAAGTATATTATGGTCTATGAGAAAATGAAGTCACAGAATGCACAGTGAGGAAATGAAGAATGTAAGTGCATTCAAGTACTTAAGTAATGTTATGAGGACGGAGTTAAGAGGATTAAGTGCTTTAAAAGGATAAAGCATGTCCACTGAAAGCCGTTATAAGGAACAGGGAAGTATGAATGGAAGAAAGAAAATCGCTGCATGCCAGTACTGTATTGTGAATCCACTCTTCCGCTTGGAAACAATGTTTGAACCAGTTTGAACGACACAAGTCAAGATTATGAGCAGTGGAAATGTGATGCTTAAAAGGAGCATTCGGAGCTTACGGAGTAACATGGAGAGAAACAAGGAAGTAAAGGACCATTGTGCTATTGATGTGGATGTGATTGAAAGACTTACGAGAAATATTCTGAGATGGAATAAGAGAAACTGACTAGGAAAGTGTTTATGAGTGATGTGGGGGGGAAGGAGAGCGAGACACCAAGGATGAGATGGAGGAATGGAGTGAAGAGATAAATGAGACAGGAGGCTGTACTTTGGAGGAGGAACGCCAAATGATAGAGGACATGACGACGTGGAGGCAACGTGGAGGCGCCCTAATCTCGAAAGGATATAAGCTTCTGGCTGTAGATAAATAAATAGAGAGAAAAAAATAATAGTGAGAGAATAGAAGGGAAGGTGGAAGGCCTGTGGAAGGGGGGAGGGAAATGGTAGAAAGGTTAGGAACAATGGCGGAAGAAGAAATGTAAGAAAGGGACGGAAGGAAAGAGAAGTGATTGATGAGGAGGGGAAGAAGGTAAAGAAGAGGAAGGTAAAGAAGGGAAGTAAAAGTGGGAATATTAAGAGCAGTGGAAGAACACGAGAAAAGAAGAGAACAAAGGAAGAAAATGGATGAATGGAAGAGGAGACGGAAGGAAGGAAGGAAGGTACAGCAGGAAGTAAAAATTGAAAAATAGAAAGAGACAAAAAATGTTGAAAAACAAGAGATGATAAATGGTAGAAATGGAAAGTGGAAAAGACAGCAACAAGGAAATCGGAAGAGAGGTCGGAGAGAATTGGTTGGAAAGAAAGATGATCTAGAGGAAGACATGGGGCAGGGATAAAGACAGGCGCAACATTCGAATTGCAAGTGAAGGAGACAAGAAGGGGTGAATGGGGTAAAGGATGGAGGAAAGTGAGACGACGAGGGTGTAAGAGGCAGGAATAAATGGTAGAAGAGAATACTGAAACAGCGGAAGAGGAGGAAAAAGTAAGACAGAAGAAAGAGCGAATGGAATGTGAGATAGAAGAGGAGAGGAAGTAAATGCACTAACAGAAGAGGAGGAAAAGTAAGAAAGGAAAGAAGGTGAGTGGGATAAGCAAAGGAGGAAGAGAGTTGATAGGAGCATTGGAAGAAGTGGGCCAGAAGTAGGATATACAAAAACTATTGGATGATTATGAAAGAAGACGAGCAGGGAAGAACATTTAACCCCCTCAAGATGGTGCTGACTCTTGTTATTTGGCTAGATCATGACAGTTTTAATCAGCTGGGGAAGAATCATAGGTCAGTGTTAATACTCTCATCTTCAGCATTACCATGGTCGGGGCAACTTTTTTTTTTTTTAATTATTTTAGTACAGTTAACGCTAGGCGAGTTTATTTGCCTAGGAGTGAGTTTACTTAGCTGAAAGCGAGTCACAGCCTCTTGCAGTAAAGTATTTAATAAGAGGAGAACAACTGGGAGGAGAAAGAAAGCAAATTATAGAACGAGGGAGAGGAGGAAAGAAGGTTGACAGAATACTCACCGTTGGCTGCAACAGTACTCTTATGCAGAAAAAACACCATGTGCACAGAAAGACCAGTTTACTTCAACATTGCACCAAGCAAGCTTCTTCAGGAATGACAGTCGTAACAACAAGAGACTCAGTCCAGGCCTGGGACATCAGTTACAAAAACAATAACAACAGTGCTTATGAAACAATATACTTGACCTAGTCCTGCTTCCCTCTGGTTAACAAGAATGTCAATGGTTTTGGTAACATAAAAAAAAAAATATCCATCGTTTTGATTAAAATTACCAAACTTCTCAATGCAGGCAGATTCTAGGCACCTCTTGCATGTTTTCATATACAGTATAATGAATTTAGCTTCTTCCCAGTTCATTCCATGATCAGTAACCAACCTAAATTTATACATTACTGAAACTGAATTTCATAATATTGTATTTATGTCCACTTTTTCTTTCTCTGCTCACCGAATAGTTTCTCCTACACGCGATCTTCAGTCTTTACATATTACATGATGAACTCCCATCGTGCGTTCTCCCTGTCTGACTCCCTGACCTTTAACCTCCCCTCCCCATCGTGTAATAATTAATCGTACAGACAAAAGGCTGGGGTGGCACTGGGTTCCCAACTAACTGCCGTCCAACATAATTTGTTTCTAGAACATTTGGAAGTTAATGGTTTTAGCAATATATATATATATATATATATATATATATATATATATATATATATATATATATATATATATATATATATATATATATTATACACTCGTATACAAAGAGATAGATAGATAGATAGATAGATAGAGAGAGAGAGAGAGAGAGAGAAAGAGAGTAGACATACAGTATTCGTGTGTGTGTGTGTGTGTGTGTGTGTGTGTGTGTGTGTGTGTGTGTGTGTAAAATCTTAATATATACATAATGAAGATAAAAAATTTTGACCACAAATGGTCCGATGTTTTAAATTATTACTATACCTTGTCATGTCCTAAAGGTACAATTAAATATAATTTGAATTTCTATATGATAACAATTCTAACTAAGAAAAGTGGTAAACATTATATGGTATACTTATGAATGGAAGTCAACCAACGGTTAGTAGAACTGTGGAGCATACTGCACTATCCATTGGCAATTGTGGCAGTTTTTTTTTTTTTTTTTGCACAAGTATAAACCGATATGGTGGTAGGTGGGGGCGCCCATCATTCACCAACTTGGTGTAGTGGTACCCTGTGTTTAGGGTAGCTCTATATCGAGTGGCAAACCAATTGATTTCCTGTAAACCAGAAAATCATTTACAACGCTGGGTGTTAACCATATAACCAACCGACACGTGTTCCCTACGTGACAGCAAGTGGGTTGGCGGAGGGTTAGTGCCCCTCCCGGAAACCGACTAACTAAAAATACGAACAAGAAGCCTCGGACCCGGACTGACCAAAAGATGACGACTAAGGACAGTACAAAGGACATGATACAGATGGCGACCTTGAATGTAAGGGGTGCAAATGATGAGGTGAAAGAGAGAGAGATTGTCCAGGTGCTTGAGGGTGCGAAAGTGGATGTATGTGGATTAACTGAAACTAAATGAAGAGGTGAGACTGTGAGAGTATGGGTGTATGGATGGGGTATATGTGCAGGAGTAGATAAGAATGAAAGTGCAAAACAAGGAGTGTGTATTGTTGTGAGTTACAGATGGAAGGAGAATATAAGGGAGTATGGATCAGTTGCTTCAAGGATTGTGTGGGTATGATTGAAAGTTGGAATATAAATGTGGGCGATTGTGTGTGTGTATGCGCCAGTGCAAGATCGTGCAAGCAGAGTGAGAGAAGAGTTCTGGACAAATGTGGAAGTGTGCATGGAAAAGTTTGAAAGGAATGAGAAAGTGTTTTCGATTAGTGATATGAATGGTAAAGTAGGGAATATCAAGATGGATGGAGTAGTTGGTGAGTGGGATGTGCCTGCTGAGATAGATGAGAACGGCAGTGCTTTAGTGGACATTTGTCCCAAGAGACAGTTGGTGACAACCAATATCCTCTTCAGGCACATGGCCAAACCACCTCAGTGTGTTCCTCATAACGCTTCCTATCACATCCACATCCACACCTCAACGCTCCTTTATATCCTCATTCGTCAGCCTGTCTCTCCATGTGACTCCACAGGCTCCTCTAAAATAAATCATTTCCACTGCTCTAACTCTTGACTTGTGTCCTTCCAACAACGTCCAAGCTTCACTTCCATACGTTAGAGTTGGTATCACAATACTGTCATGTAGTAACTTTTTCACTTCCATGCTCACTTCCCTGTTTCTTATAACTGCTTTCAAAGAACCAGCAACCTTTCTTCCCTGCTGTACCCTTTCAAGCACTTCACCCTCCAAACCTCCATCCTTACTCATCACACTACCCAAGTACTTAAACGTACTCACATTTTCCAATTCCTCACCGTCCAACCTCGCTGTACATTCACTGACTTCACCTCTCTCAAAGACCATCACATTACTCTTCCCTACATTCACCTTTAGATTCCGTTTCTTACACACTCTCCCAAACTCATCCACCAAGCCTTGCAGCTCCCCTCCGTCTTCACTCAACAACACAGTATCATCTGCAAACAACAGTACAGGGAGTTTCCAAACACTATCCTCTCTCACCAGGGACACTCCAACATCCACTACCCTACCTTGTACCTCTTTTATTACCTTATCCATGTACAGATTGAACAACCATGGAGACATGACACATCCCTGTTTCAACCTAACCTTCAGAGAGAAATATTCACTTAGTTCACCATCCACTCGCACTGCAGCCTTAGCACCATCATACATACTCTTCACAGCATTCAACAACTTCCCATCTACTACATATATTCTTAATACTTTCCACAATCCTTGTCTATCCACCCTGTCATATGCTTTCTCCAAATCCATGAAAGCCGCATACAGCTTCTTTCCCTTCTCTAGAAACTTTTCCACTAAAGATCTAAGAATGAATATCTGATCTACACAACCTCTTCCCTTCCTAAAGCCTCTCTGTTCTTCTCCAACTAATTCCTTAGTTCTTTCTCTAACTCTGTCAGTAAGTATCCTACCATACACTTTTCCTATTATACTAAGAAGACAAATGCCCCTATGATTACCACACACTTCTTTTTCCCCTTTTCCTTTGTACAAGGGAATAATTATACCTGACTTCCAATCCTCCGGGACTCTACCTTCCTCCCAGGCCAATCTGCACATCTTCCACATCCATTCTACTACTATCCCCCATGCTTCAGCATTTCACCACACACTCCATCAATTCCAGGGGCTTTCCCCAGTTTAACTTTCTTGCTTCCACAACTTTTATCCTACTGATTTCTTCCTGTCTTCTCACCTTCCTCCTTCTCCCAGCCATTCCCCAGCCACTTATACTCGCATTACTTTCATCTTATATATTCAACAATTCCTTAAAGTGTTCTCTCCATCTGCTCACTTTTTTCCCTTCTCCACTAGTAATCTACCATTTTTATCTTTCTCTTCCCTATTAACCTCACTTCCACCCTGTCTTACTCTTTTCATCTCTTTCCAGAACATTTTCTTACAGTCCCTTCACTTTACACTCAAATTCCTTCCAAGTTCCTCATCCACTCTCTTCTTACTCTCTCTTACTAATCTTTTCACCTCTCTCTTTCTTTCTACATATAACTCTCTCTTCCGCCTCTCAACTTCTTCCACGCCCCTATTTCTCATCCATTCATTGTATGCTTTCTTCTTTTGTGCTACAACCTGTCTCACCTCTTCAGTCCACCTAACAGTTCCTTGCACTCCCCTCCGTCTTCTCTTCCTCCCACACACCACATCACATGCTGCACATAGTTCTTCTGTAAATATCCTGCACACACCTTCTATGTCCCCCATCTGCTCCAATTCATATTTGCCCAATCGTTCCTCCACTTTTTTCATATATATATATATATATATATATATATATATATATATATATATATATATATATATATATATATATATATATATATATATATATATATATATATATATATATATATATATATATATATATATATATATATGGGGAGGGGGAAAAAGAAAGGAGACAGGGTCAGAGAGATGCCCAGCCTTATGTGGGTTGATTTCACTGCAGGTACTATTTTTATCACTTACACCATTTGGAATTTGCTGCTGTTACTTAACCCGGTTTGTCCGTCCCAGCAGATCCATCGACCCCAAGTAAAGTAACTGCTTCTGTGACCCCGTCTAACGAGTACATTCCAGTTCATACACCATGCAGGGAAACGGCACTCACTTGCGGTAGACAGCATCTCATCAGTGTACGACCGCAGTGATTTCCTACACTGGGGTGCTCGGAAATATTAGGGGGTTTAATTCTTCCATGGTCGATGCAGTTGCTCTGCCCCACCTAGGGTACACAGGAATACCAATTTTTGACCCGTCGACAGGGCCCGACAACATCATAGTAAATAAATTTAACTAATTCACTTTTTATTTATACCAAAATCAATCCCTCATACTACGTACTTGAGCGACTCTCCTTCCTAATATGAAAATACTTTCAGTAAATGCAGCCTAATGCCATCGTATGAATACAGCAAATACCATATAATAAGACGCAATCATACAAATCTCTCTCTCTCTCTCTCTCTCTCTCTCTCTCTCTCTCTCTGCTGCTGCTGCTTACTTGTTCCCAGTGCACCCGCATGCTACAGAAAGAACCTTCCTTGGGTTTTATATTATCCTTTTAGTTCCTTTTTATTTATAGAGTTTCCACGCACCTGTCTCTCCTTGCTTTTTTCCAGAATTTTCCGTGTGTGTGTGTGTGTGTGTGTGTGTGTGTGTGTGTGTTTTCTCCTAGTAACATGTGATTTCCTTGTCTTTCTTTAATTGTTTTAGTTATAAAGATTCCTTTTTACTCATGTTTAACCATATTTTCTTCGTTTTTATGAATTCTCATACTTTCGTTGTCTCTTGCTATATTCGTTTTTATATTTCTTTTCGTAAATTTTTCATATTCCTGGTAATCAGATTCCATTCCTTATATCGATTTTTTCTACACCCATTAGTTCTTGTTTCCTTACTCTTTTCACAGTATACAGTTGATCCCGTATTGGGTCAAAGGACAGTTAAAATAAACGTAGCTTAATTTACCACAAAACCCACAGATATGTCATCAATACACACCTCTGAGCTGCAAGACTTGGTGAATGAGTTTGGGAGTGTGTGTAAGAAACGGAATATTAAGGTGAACATAGGGAAGAGTAAAGTTATGGTCTTTGGGAGAAATGAAGCCACTTCATGTACACTGATGCTGACTGAGTCGGGAATGGAAACTATGAGTGTGTTTAAGTACTTGGGTAGTGTGATGAGTAAGGATGGAAGTTTATGGTCGAAGTTCTTGAAAGTACAACAGGTAAGAAAGGTTGCCGGCTCTTTTGGAGGAGTGATAAGGAACAGGGAAATGAGCATGGAAGTGAAAAAGTCACTGCACGGCAATATTGTGATACCAAATCTAACGTATGGAAGTGAAACTTGGATCTTGTTGGAAGGACACATGTCAAGAGTGAGAGCAATGGAAATGAGTTATTTGAGAGGAACATGTCGAGTTACACGGAGAGGCAGAATGACAAGTGAGGAAGTGAAGGATCACTGTGTGTGCATGTGGATTTGATGGAAAGCGTTAGGAGAAAAACATTGAGGTGGCTTGACCATGTGGAGAGGATGGAGAGTGAGAGACTAACAAGGAGAGTGTATGCGAGTGAGGTGGAAGAGGGGAGAGGGAGGGGAGGCAGAGGATGAGATGGAAGGATGGAATGGAGAGGTACTCGTGTATGATAGGGCTGGGAGCAAGACTGTGAAGTGGCATTGGACAGGACGTCATGGATGCGATTTGTTTTTGGCCACCCCTTACGGGATGGAGGTGTCTGGCAATAGATAGATAGATAGATAGATAGACAGTCTTGAATTTGACCGTCCAGCTTGTACGAGTATGCGGCATGGATAATGGGTTTTACTAACCATAAAAGAAAAGAAAATCGTAGTCAGGTAAATTACGACCTGTACTAGCGATGACAGACATGTATAAAATAGTTTGGCTATGCTTGTCAGTGAAAGAATTTGCATATGCCATTAAACAAACTTCGACGGGATGCGAACACGTGAGGACATATGAAAATGCATCCACAACACCCTCTTTAATGTCCCTCTCCCGAAGGGGAATGGGAACAGCTTAGGTGAACTGGTAGGTGCATCCATATTTGATCTGATCAGAAACGGCCTCAATATATTTTTGCAATTATTAAAGAATCACACTGATCGTGAGAATGGTGGTTACCTTCTGTCTAATTTACTTTTACCTGTGGAAGGAAATAAAGATGTACTAAACTGAGAGGAGAACAATTAAGTTAAACAAAAATCCTCATTCAGAGAGTAAATCATCCTAACCGTACATCTGGCCTACGGGCTGAACATTTAATTTTGCTCTGTGATCTTGGCCTTCGACCGATTGATCTTGAAACTGATTTACGTCATTATTGTGAGATCCTTGACCTTCCTTCCTCGTTCAGGCGACAATTGATCAAAATTATTTGACGACTTTGTCTTGTGACCTCGACCTTTGACCTATAGCTCTCAGTTTCAAATACCCTCAGCCTCAAAATTGTTCTACTTAAAGGACTGTATATTTGACCTTGTCCTTTGATACTGACATTCTACTGAATTTTATCAAGTAAGAATACACAAGTTTTTGATATACTATAAATCCTTTATCTACTTAGGTTTACTAGGATAATAACTATTCTAAATGACCTTATCGTGTGACCTTGATCTTTAATATACTTTTCTTAGTAACAACGGATCAATGCCATGACTGGTCCTCAACCCTTCCTCCCAGTTTGGTCCAGATTGGATCAACACTGTGTTATTTGTTTCCACACAAACATACATAGGTTGGACCTTGATAATGCCTTGCTACCTTGACACTGGTTGATTGGAATCAGATTCGTCTATTTACTCTCGGTCACTAAACCAAGTTCGATCTAAATCGGATTAATATGACATGAACTTGGCCACTTGTCCTTCAGTTAGGATTTAGAATTTGAGTTTGATCTTGAATTATTATTTTCGGAAATATTTCCTGTCATCCATGCCTTTAAACAGACATTTTCCAAAACTGTTGGTATAATCAGATTACAGCTTTTAAAGATGACTTTATCATGTGTCTTTGACCTTAATTCTGTTGGTCTCATTCTATTTTCTCATTAACTAACCCTTAACATTTTGATCAAGTTAGTTAAAACAGGACCATTACAGTTTCTGTTAAACACACACACACACACACACACACACACACACACACACACACACACACACACACACACACACACACACACACACACACACACACACACACACACACACACACACACACACACACACACACACGCACACCAAGCAATACATAATACGTGCCGTACTTTCAGAATGTGCGTCTATAAGAAGCCAAACTATAAGTCCCATACAGTACACTTCCCACGTACAGGTCCCCGAGGCGACGAGATTAATGTTAAGTTCACCTAACTTCATCTACTTGGCGTCCTATTTCCCAGATTGTTACTACCACCAGCAGACTAGTTTTCTAGCTTCTGACCATCCCGTTTATCTGAACTTCATCAGTGTTTCAATAACACTTGGGTAGGCCAGCATACTTTCCTATACATTATCTTTGTTTACTGTTTACACCAAACTACATGCACTATACACATCCTACCTCCTATTTCAAAAATTCCAATAACGGTGTTCCAACACCAGGCCTCGGAGTCCAGGGGGGAGGGAGGCATAGCTGCCCTCACCATCGCTCCCCTTGCGTTGACAGCCAAAGGAGATGCATGGAAACATTATTTGACTGTCTCTCTTTTCTCTTCTCCGATATTTATCTTTATTCTAATTTTCTCTCAGATAAAAACCTCCTCTCTTCTCTTGCCTGTATACCACTTTCTTTATTCTCATTCCAAGTCAAAGTTGGTTGTCGTGAATATGTTTGCAAAAACATAAAATGTTCTTGTGTTTCTGAACTTCAATCCTCTGAATTATTTACACACTGCCTTCAGCTGTCATGTCATTCTTTCACTAAATATATCTGTGTTCTGTAGTTATTCCCTTACTCCACCAACTATGTAAAAGTCTTTGACTACCTTACAGCCCAGATGGAACACTTTCTGGCAGTTTCTCCTTTCCCTGAAACCCCCATTCTTGGTGATTCCAGTATTCACCGTTACCTTTATCTCTCCTCTTCATTCACTAATTCACCTGGCCAACAAAAATTCACCTTTTCTATTCTTAATGGCTTCGAGCAGCTTGTACAGCATCTTACCTGTGTCTCTGACTGCTTGGAGAGGCTTCCTGCATATTTGACCATTTCCTTACAACTAATAGTTCTGCTTACTCTGCTCATATTTTCTATCATGCTCCTTCAATCACAACCTTATCACTTAAACCTGTTCCCCTGCTCCACTAAGGCCTGTGCATTCTACCAAGGAGCAGATCTCTGGCACTCTGTGGCTGTTAATTGGGAGGCCCTCAGGCAGCAACTCTGATTTTCCCTGGAATGATTACTGTTTCCATATGCCAAGAGACATCTGTGTGTGCTTCGCATATTACAGAAGTTATTCCCTTGAGCATTGAAGTATGCATTTCTTTCTCCTATCCTGCAGGTTATTCTCTCGAGCATAGGCCCATACATTCCTTTCTTTTATCATCTCACTTTTGCAAAAAACAAAAAGCCTTGGGCTATTCAGAACAAGGGCAAGGCCCACCAAATTTACCAGCACCAGCCCACCCCTGATTTTCATATTTTTAATGTTTTTGCCCATCATCGGGCTGTCTGTTCTTTGTTCTGCTATGAATAATTTCATTCCTACTGAATGTTCTAACCTCTCTGACTCAAATTATTTCTGCTCCTTCTAGCACCTTGCTAAATACCTTTCTATCAATCTTACTTCATCATCCTCCCGTCTTCTTTTCCTCTCCGATGGCTCTGTAGCCTTTTCTTCTACTGAAGATTTAGAACTTTTCGTCCAAACTTTCTCCCCTAATTCACCCGTAGGCGATTTTAGTGCTGTTCCTCCATCTCCTTCCACCTTTGACATTCTCTTTATTGACATTAAAATAGTTTTAGTTGATGCAGTTTCTGCCATCAGTGCCCTAAATTTTAACAAAGCAACCGTGCCTGATGGGGTCCCTCCTTTTGCTCTCATGATCTGTGCTTCTGTGCCCACATCCTGCCTAGGTAAACAATACATCTTTGCCTGTCAACTTGTACCTTTCCTTCTGGTTGGTGATATGCTTTCATTCAACCTATCCGAAAGAAGGGTGACCGTTCCCTATCCTCTGAGTACCACCCAATTGCTTTAACGTCCTGTGTTTCTAAAGTTTACGAAGCTATTACTAACAATAACCTATAAAAGTATCTTTCCATTCATAACCTGTCTGTTCGTCAGTATGGGTTCCGCTAGGGACATTCAACAGGGGATCTTTCCACCTTCCTTTCAGACTCCACATAATCCTCCTTCTGGGACTTTGGCGAAAGCTTTGCCATTGCACTTGATATTTTAGGGGCTTTTTTCATTCAGGCTGGTACAGCTCTCTAGTTTCCAAGCTGCCCTCTTACCGTTTCTCACATTCTATCTGTGCTTTCATCTCTTGTTTCATTTTTTGGCTGCTGCTGTAAATGGCCACCATTCTCAATTGTATTGTTCATTAAGGCCATGTCCTGTCACCAACTCTCCCTTCTATTCAGCAGTGACCTTCTAAGCTGTACATCTAACCCTATCCGCTCCTATGCTGATGTGTTCACCGTTCATCTTTCCATCTGGTTCTCACAGCATCCATCACAACAGTTACTTCAACAAACATGGTGCATCTATGGTACACACACTCAAAAAAGTATTATTACACCTTCTGCGTGGAACAAACTGACACTGTTAATGAAACGTTTGATAACAGCCTTCCTCCAACCCTGCCGAGACTGCTGGATTGTTCAGTCTGGAACTCATTGGACCTCCCTGTAATGATACTTTTTTGAGTGTGTGTACACTTAATTTCTGACCTAGCTCCTATCTCTCATTGGGTTAAAAGTAATTTTTTTACTTGTAATGCATCCAGAAGTTAGTTTCTTCACGTTTTGACCTAGTGTAAACTTTCACAGGAGTGTCTGTTAATGTTTAACAAAATTCTGCTCAAACCTGAAGCATCTTTCAATGTACTTGGGGTTTCATTCTCGCGGAATTTATTATGGAAGGATCATATCACCTCCCCTGCATAATCTTCTTCCAAGAGACTGGGTGTGCTAAGCCGACTCTCCCTCTTTCTTCATCCCCGCCCGGCTGATGACTTTATGCAAGGATTTTTCACCACCGTGAGGAGTACAACTCTCATGTGTGAAGGGGGGACTCACTACATACAGCGTTTCTCAACAAGGTGGAGTCAAAGGCTTTTCTTCTCATCAACTCTCCTCCTCCACTTCCTGACTCTTTTCAGCCTCTCTTTATTTTTTTTTCTATTGCTACTTCATTGGTCACTGCTCTTCTAAGTTGGCTGCTTGTGTTCCTCCGCCATTATGGAAGGTTCTAAGCATTGTCTGGCAGCAACCTATCACTCTTTTTCTATCCATCTCCTAAAGCAAGAGTTAACTGTTATCCCCAGTCCTTCATGTATGCAACAGTTCAGCCATGGCACTGCCTTCCTCTTTCTATATTTCCTTCCACCTATGACTCCCAGTCTTTTAAATGCACTGTGTTCAGGCATCTTGAAATTTATGGATCTTGAATTTGATTTTTTTTCTTTCTTTGAGGAAACAATTTTGTGGGCTACCGGCGTTTGGTTTCTTCTACCTTGCATTTTATCTGTATCTATATATGTACCTTTATCTACACCTATATCTATCTGTTTTTCTATTTGTATCAATCTGTCTAGCTAGATAGTAGACAGACATTGATATATAGATATAAAATTCCTCCCATGGGAGTCCAGTTGTAAACTTACATGAGAAAGGTTCAAACACCATGATAAACAATATGGTGCTTTAAATTGACTCTTTGTTGTACACTAACATCCACGGAAAATTCAAAACTTAAACCTCCTTTTACTCTCATATGGGTACAGACACCAACGCCCTGTAACCCCAATCTTTCTCTTTGCCCATTTCACAACATCCCTTGGCATTTTGTCAGATGCCTTCTGAAAATCAGCACAATGTACAACTCTCTCTTCTTTCCTATACATATTCCTGAAGATGACAGACAATAAAATATTGCATCAATTGTTCCTTTGCCTTTCATAAACCAAAGCTACACATCCAATATTTCTCGTGTCACACCTAGAACTCTCGTTCAGTATCTGGTCGAAACCCATTATGTTTCAATAATTTCCTCCTTCCCTTGTTCTTGGCATCACCCTTCTCCTTATACGCATTTCCACTGTTGTTTCCCTCCAAACTTCAACATACGGCTATTCAAATATAACTGTTTCGGATACGTAATGAATGATGGACTCCGGTTATCTGACATATGGATTTATTTCATTCATTTTTTTCTTTTTATGTAAGGATTGAGCTGGATATTATTAAACATTCGTGAATACTCCTGTGGAAGATTTTGTCAGGTTGATAGGTGTTCCTCAGGGCTCTGTCCTATCACCAACTCTCTACCTTTTATTCATCCATAACCTTCTAAGTTGTACATCTAACCCTATCCACTCATTCGCTGATGACTCCACCCTTCACCTTTCCATTCGGTTCTTGCAACGTCCATCTCAGCAGTTACTTCACCAAACTAGGGATGAGGTTATGGCAAACCTAATGTCTGACTTGGCTCGTATCTCTGACTGGGGTAAACAGAATCCTGTTGTTTTTAATGCATCAAAGACTCAGTTCTTACACCTATCAACCCGACAAAATCTTCCACAGGTGTACCCAGTAATGTTTAATAATAGTCAGCTTAATCCTGCATCATCCATGAACATGTTTGGGTATTCTTTCACTCGGGACTTATCTTGGAAAGATCATATTACATCTCTTGAAAAATCTGCTTCCAAGAGATTAGGTGTGCTAAACCGACTCTGTTCCTTCTTTATCCCTGCACAATTGTTGACTCTATACACGGGTTTTATCTGCCCCTGTGAGCAATACAACTCTCATGTATGGGGAGGTTCCCCACATACAGCTCTTCTCAATAAGGTGGAGTCAAAGGCTTTTCGTCTCATTAACACTCCTCCTCCTACTGGTTCCCTTCAACCTCTGCCTCTTTGCCGCACTGTTGCATATTTATCTCTTTTCTATCGCTACTTCAATGGTCGCTGCTCCTCTGGACTCTCTGCTTGCATTCCTCCACCTCTATGACGAGTGCTACGCACCGAGCAACCAGCAAACTCTCATCCCTCTTCTGTCCAACTCTCTAACGCAAGAGTTAACTGTTACTCCCAGTCCTTCATTTATGCAACAGGTCATTTTTGGAACTGTCTCCCTCTGTCTGTATTTCCTGCTTCCTATGATCTCCAGTCTTTCAAACGCAGTCTGTCCAGGCATCTCGAAATGATCGGATCTTGAATTTGGCTCTATATGATATTTTGTTTTTCTCTTGGAAGGAACAGTTATTGCGGGCATCACGCCTTTAGTTCCTTCTTCCTAGCATAAAAAAAAAAAAGAGTCTTTGATGCATTAAAAACAACAAGGTTATTTTTACCCCAGTCGGAGATACAAGCCAAGTCAGACATTATGCGTGCCATTGCCTCATCCCTTGTTTGTTAAAGTTACTTCTGAGATGGACGTTGCGGGAACCGAATGGTGGAATCATCAGTGTACGAGTGGATAGGGTTAGATATACAGCTTAGAAGCTCATTGATGAATGACAGGAAGGGAGCCCTGAGGAACACAACTGTTGATAGATCGAGGAGAAGATCGCTGGCCGTCTATGACAGCGACTATAGAACGACCAGAACGGAAGCTATTGATGAAGGCACAGATAGTAGGATAGAAACCGTAAGAGGGCAGTTTGGAAATTAAAGATTTATGCCAGACTCGATCGAAGCCTTAGAGATATCAAGTGCAATGGCAAAGCTTTCGCCAAAGTCCCGAAAGGAGGATGACCAGGAGTCTGAAAGGTAGGTGAAAAGATCGCCAGTGGAAACTGATGATCAGAAAGAGTGATAGGAAAGATGATTTATAATTTTTTCTGTTAAGAATAGACTCGATAGCTTTTAAGGCACAGGATGTTAAAGAAATTAGGCAATACTTTGAGGGTTGGGAATGGTCAGCCTTTCTTGAGACTGGCTGAATGAGAGCAAACTTCCCGCAAGAAGGAATGGTACAAGCTGAAAGACAAAGGCGAAAGAGTTTACCTAGGGAGGGTGTAAGCACAGAAACATAGTTGTTGAGGACAACAGGAAGGACTCCATCAGATCTGTATGCCTTGTTAGTAATGAGGCCACTGATGGCAGAAACTACGTTAGCTGAAGAAATTTTAATGTCAGCCATGAGGAAGTCAGAGGGGGGAAGTGATGGAGGAACAGCACTGGAATCGTCTAAGATGGAATTGGAGGAGAAAGTCTGTGCGAAGAGGTCTGCTTTATCAGTAGAAGAAATAGCTACAGAACCATCAGAGCAGAAAAGAGGAGGGAAGGATGATGAGGTAAAGTTGTTAGAAAGATTTTTGGCAAGGTGTCAGAAGGAGCGGGAAGAATTCGAGTTGGAGAGTTGAGAGCATAGAGTGCGGATGAAATTATATTTAGCAGAGCGAAGAACAGACTTAGCTTGAGTCCAGGCAGAAACGTAAAGGTGATGTGATTCAGGGGTGGGTTGGCTCTGGTACTTTTCATAGGCCCTCTCCTTGTTGTGGACAGCATTAGAACAAGCGTGATTAAACCAAGGCTTTCTTGCATTAGACAAAGGATATGAGAAAGGAATGTATGCTTCCATGCTCGAGAGAATAACCTCCGTAATGTGCAAGGCACACTCATATGGCTCCCAGCCATGGAAGCAATAATCATTCCAGGGAAAATCAAAGAAGTACTGCCTGAGGGCCTCGCAATCCGCAGCTCCAAAATGCCACAGACGACGTTCCTTTGGAGGGTCCATAGGCCGTACCGGAGCGATAGGACTAGTTAAGGTGATAAGGTTGTGATTGGAGGAGCTCAACGGAGAGAAAAGATTAACAGTGTAAGCAGAAGGATTAGTTGTAAGGAAGAGGTCAAGTATGTTGGAGCTCTCTCCAAGGCGGTCAGAGATATGGGTAGGGTGTTGTATGGAAGGACAGATAAGATGTAGGCTTGTTCACCAGGTGGATCAGTGAAAGGAGAGGAGGGTCAAAGGTGGTGGTGAATATTGAAATCTCCTAAAATGGAGATTTCAGAGGAAGGAGAAATGAATAGAATGTGTTCCATCGCAGAAGTAAGAGAGTCAAAGAATTTTTGATAGTCAGTAGAATAAGGGGATAAGTAAACAGCACAGATATATTTAGTCAGAGAATGACAGGAAAGCCGAAGCCAGAGTGTAGAGAATTCAGAAGAATCGAGTTCAGGAACACGAGAGCAAGATAAGTCGTTGGATATATATCCACAGCAGTCACCTTTGGCTTTGAAATGAGTATAGAGAAAGTATGAGGATACAGAAAAGAGTTTGCTGTCAGTTGCCTCAGACAGCTAAGTCTCAGTTAGGAAGAGAAAGTGAGGTTTAGAGGAGGAGAGGTGGTGCTCAACAGAGCGAAAGTTAGAGGAATGGCCGCGAATGTTGCAGAAAATGAAGAAGTGAGTCAGACGGTGGTTCCAGGCAGCTCAAGTTGTCACCGAGAAAAGGGGCAGAAGGGGGGGTATTTATGCCCCCCTCCCCCTCGGGACTCCGAGGCTGGGTGTTGAGTAGCCTGCCTCTCTCTCTCTCTCTCTCTCTCTCTCTCTCTCTCTCTCTCTCTCTCTCATTTACTTATTACGAAGCCAGAAGAGTCGCAAATTGAAAACTTGCCTGCATTTGCATGTTATTGCCAGTCCAGTTGACAGAGAAGGCAGATGAAAATCGCAGTTCCTCCTGTCTTCAAATCCAAAATCCTAAATTATAATCTGTCTTAATGAGCCTTGTGCAGTCGATACACAATAGTATATTAATAACTAATCTTATCCGGGCAATTTCATAATATCAATAAATAGTTTGCTCGTCGCTACAGTGTCTCTCACGGCCTCCACTTTAACGTGAAATCTCAGTCATTGGAGTTGTGTGGAATTTTTATTACGATTTTATTACTCTCACCGGCTGTAGGTTCGATATACCAGGAACTGTTCATTTATCTGTGCTTTAAAGCTGGAGCTTTCCCTCACTGCCTTCAATATTATCTGTTTATTTATCAACTGATTTTCTTGCATTGATTCATGTGCTTTCTTTCCTCTTATATACAAATATGTTAAATCGTATTAAAAGAGCATTATTATGTTTTGAGGTCTTTCATAATAAATTAAGATTTCCAGAATAATCGAACATTCATCACTGGGCTACATTAACACCTTTACTACGACAGGTTCTTACTGTTATAGATAAAATCGTTGGAAGTAATGGAAACAGAAGTGAAGGACAAAAAATAATAATGAAGTTTTAAATATGGAAAGCCACCCTTTATGGAAGAGGTCATGGAGGCTGTACCTAAGGCCTCTAATTTTAGAATTCTACTCAAACCTGACTTAAACCGAGTAGAGATAGGAAAACTTCTTAAAAATGTCAACATCATGAGCGCGAGGGGACGATGAAAAATTAAAACTGGGTGGATATTTTTCACATATTTTATTACAGTAAGTGCACAGCGATCTATTATAGGAGTGAGACTATAAATTTTTTTCCTTAATGTATGGATGCCTTTATTTAAGCGTCTGTTTGAAATGTCATAAAAAAATGGTGTTTGATGTTGGTAAAATCTTTTATTTTTACTTTATTCCTGTAAGGCCATGTCTTTTGGCGTATTGGGAGGCCCTCAGGGAGTACTTCTTTGATTTTCCCTGGAATAATAATTACTTCCATGGCCTGGAGCCATCTGAGTGTGCCTTGCGAATTACGGAGGATTATTCTCCCTGGCATGGAAGCATACATTCCTTTCTCATTTCCTCTGACTAATGCAAGAAAGCCTTGGTTTAATCACGCTTGTTCTAATGCTGTCTGCAACAAGGACAGGGCCTATAAAAGGTACCGGAGCCAAACCACCCCTGAATCACATCTTTTGTACGATTCTGCCCGGAATCGTGCTAAGTCTGTTCTTCGCTCTGCTAAAAATAATTTCATCCGTACTAAATACTCTCAACTCTCCAACTTGAATTCTTCCCGTTCCCTCTGGCACCTTGTCAAAAACCTTTCTAACAACTTTACCTCATCATCCTTCCCTCCTCTTTTCTGCTCTGATGGTTCTGTAGCTATTTCTTCTACTGATAAAGCAGATCTCTTTGGACAGACTTTCTCCTCCAATTCCACCTTAGACGATTCCGGTGCTGTTCCTCCTTCACTTCCCCCCTCTGACTTCCTCATGGCTGACATTAAAATTTCTTCAGCTGATGTATTTTCTGCCATCACTGGCCTCAGTACTAACAAGGCATATAGGCCTGACTGGGTCCCTCCTGTTGTTCTCAAGAACTGTGCTTCTGTGCTTACACCCTGCCTAGGCAAGCTCTTTCGCCTTTGTCTATCAACTTGTACCTTTCCTTCTTGCCGGAAGTTTGCTCTCATTCAGCCAGTCCGAAACAAGGGTAACCATTCCCAACCTCTAACTATCGTCCCATTGCTTTAACATCCTGTATCTCAAAAGTTTTCGAGTCAATTCTTAATAGAAAAATTTTAAAGCATCTTTCCTTTCACAACCATCTTTCTGATCGTCAGTATGGGTTCTGTCAGGGACGCTCCACTGGCGATCTTCTCACCTACCTTTCAGACTCCTGGTCATCCTCCTTTCGGGACTTTGGCGAAAGCTTTGCCATTGCACTTGACATCTCTAAGGCTTTCGATCGAGTCTGGCATAAATCTTTAATTTCCAAACTGCCCTCTTAAGGTTTCTATTATTCTATCTGAGCCTTCATCTATAGCTTCCTTTCTGGTCGTTCTATAGCCGCTGTTGTAGACGGCCATCGTTCTTCTCCTTGATCTATCAACAGTTGTGTTCCTCAGGGCTCTGTCCTATCACCATCGCTCTTCCTTTTATTCATCAGTGACCTAAGTTGTACATCTAACCCTATCCATTCTTATGCTGATGACTCCATCCTTCACCTTTCCATTCGGTTCCCGCAACGTCCATCTCGGCAGTTACTTCAACAAACAAGGGATGAGGCTATGGTACACCTAATGTCTGACTTTCCTCGTATCTCTGACTGGGGTAAAAATAATCTGTTTGTTTTTAATGCATCAAAGACTCAGTTTTTAAATCTATCAAACCGACAAAATCTTCCACTGGTATACCCACTAAGGATTAATAATATTCAGCTTAATCCTGCATCATCCTTGAATATGCTTGGGGTTTCATTTACTCGAGACTTGGAAAGATCATATTACATCTCTTGTAAAATCTGCTTCCAAGAGATTAAGTGTGCTAAGCCGACTCCATTCTTTCTTTACCCGTGCACAATTGTTGACTCTATACAGGGGTTTAGTCTGCCCCTGTGTGGAGTACAACTCTCATGTGTGGGGAGACTCCCCACATACAGCCCTTCTCAATAGGGTGGAGTTAAAGGCTTTTCATCTCATTAAGTCTCCTCCTCTTACTGACTCCCTTCAACCTCTTTCTCGTCGTCTCACTGTTGCATCTTTATCTCTTTTCTATCGCTACTTCAATGGTCACTGCCCCTCTGAAATGTCTGCATGCATTACTCCACCTCTATGACGGGCGCGTAGTACCCGTCTGCTAGCAAACTCTCATCCCTTTTCTGTCCAACTCTCTAATGCAAAAGTTAACCGTTACTACCAGTCCTTCATTTAAGCAACAGGTTAACTCTGGAACTGTCTCCCTCTGTCTGTATTTCCTGCTTCCTATGAACTTCAGTCTTTCAAACGCAGTGTGTCCAGGCATCTCGAAATGATTGGCTCTTGAATTTGGCTCTCTCTTGTATTTTGTTTTTCTCTTGGATGGAACAGTTATTGAAGGCTCGTGGCCTTTGGTTCCTTCTTCCTTGAATAAAAAAAAAAAGTCAGTCATTCTATGAGCACTGTTATTTGGTAAAAACTCGTATATGTAAAATAAATAAGCTGGAGAAATACATTGCTTTACAGGAATACGGCATTTTCCAATCCCTTCAGTAAAAATGATCCACACTTACATGAGCAGAATCGGTTGGCAGTAGTGGGAATCGCAGTGAAGTGAGAAAAAAGAGCGAGTGAATGGCAGGGGGCGAATGAATTCCAAGGAGACGAATTCATAACGGCAGATTTCCTCACCATGATAAGATGGCAATTAGCAAGACAAGGAGGAATGCTGTGAACTTGCTTTGATGTTCGATATGTCTCAGATAGTCAGAAGACTGAACACTCACAAATTATTGCCGAGACGTATGGATAAGGATTTTGAAAAAAAAGTGAAGAAACAAGAGACAGACTACAGTAACCATAGAAACAAGAGAACATTTGGGTTGGGTTGAGGTTCACAGTTCTATACCCAGTACTAAACACCAACAGCTACAAACGTTTTGTGAGTACAGTGTGGAATGTAGTAATCGGCATAGAATTTTGATTCTCCTCCAGTTCAAAATGCTTTTTTGTTCCTCTTCTTTTTCTCCACTTGTTTTTGCACTTTTTCATTCATACATTTTGATAACATGACGTTTGAACATTTTTTGCTTTCTAGTTTATGATCTTTTCATTGGGTTATACTTAAAATGCCTAACTGAAATGGGTCAACATGAATCCACGGTGTATGCATATTCTGAGAAGAGTTCTGGGTACAAGATAAATATATTTTTGTAGTCTCTATCCCTCGTACTCTACACTCGGCAAGATTTCCGACTGGACCACCTGGGTGCGGGGTTTGGCTAACGTGGCAACAGCGCGCGCCCGTGTGTGTGTGTGTGTGTGTGTGTGTGTACATACCCGACAATTTTTCGAATGGCTAAGCTTCATCCTCCGAATGTGGCCATTGCATTGTGCTATGATATAGGCTAATAAATATTATATGATTGTTTGGGATAATAGGCTGTGCACTATACTATTCATAGTCTAAGTTATATAAAATAATTCTCTTGCCTTGTAGTGTGAACCACGATACAGGTTGAGTTGTGGTTCAGAAACAGAGGGCAAGTTCAGCCAGAAATGGCGCGATGTAGGGAGAAGGGGGCAGTATGCGAGTGAGCGGCCAACAGTTATATATTCTTAGTCATTACAGTATAGTTATTAAGGTGTCAATGATATCCAGCATCCTAAATAATAATAAACCTATTTATTTTCATTATCTTTATATAGACCTGATTACACACTAGGATACCCCCCCCCCTCCCTCTTTAACTGAAAACATGCAGCCTCCTCCACCGCCTCGACTCTCTCTCTCTCTCTCTCTCTCTCTCTCTCTCTAAAACTCCTCAGCTGGCTATCAGTAGACACACACACACATACACACACAAAAACATACACACACACACACACACACACATTATCAGTTTGTGCTAATGAGTAATGACGTTGCATTTAGTATGTTTACCTAAAATTTAATACTGTGTCAAAATGCAAGTGCAATACATAACCACGTCACATTACAGATTACGTTAACCAGTAATCAATAATTATTTGCATAGTTTATGTTTCAGTAATAGTCATGGGGTAGCCATACCCACAGTGATATTTTCGTTAATACTAAAGGTAATCATGTGTTCAGTGGTGGATACCAGTTAGAGGGGAGGTGGCCGCTGACACACCTCCAGTCCTCATAGTTACGGTGGTGAGTTGTAGTGTCACTGCAGGGGTTCCTGTTCCTCCAGTTATGTCAATATATTTTTTTTTTATGCAAGAAAGAAGGAACCAAAGGTCAGGAGCCCGCAACATACTGATGAAATGCCATTTCTTATGGAAAATGTAAACAGCCTATATGGAACTCTCAAAATACATTTATAGAGCATATTGTGGGAGATTTCCAGCTCTCATGCGCAAGTCACAGTCTTGGTCCTTTGTTTCGGTATTGCCAGCCTGACAGTGTGCAATGTTAGTGAACGTGCTATTAATGTTAGTTCTAGATGCTTATTTACACTTGGAACAACAGAATTCAAAGCAGGATTTCATTCAGTACACAGAATGCCAAATATAGAATGTGTGTGTGCGTATGGGTGTGGGACAGCACTTGTGGTGGGGGAGGGGGTAGTATAGTGAGTATGAAATGTGTCATAATGGTAATATGGGTGTGTGCATACGTGGCTAAGGATATCCAAGACTGATATGTAATCTTTGCCTTTAACACTCGATGACACACACCTCAATATTTATTTAGGTTCTATTTATAAGATTGTTGCATGTTACATAATTATATTATTATGATTATGTTTTGGGGGTGAAACCTGAAACACCATATAAAGACAAACACTGATGTATTATATTACTGTAATACGGAATTCATATTACTTGAATTACTATTTCTTCCAGGAGAAAATAACGTTTTTTTAATGTTCATTACAAAATTACACTGTACGAGCATCTGTTTTTAATGGTAGCTTACCGGATTCCCATCGATCAGTTTATGAAGTAATACTATGGCATAGATTTCTGCAATATATCCGTTATATATTGTATTAATTTTCATGAAGGCTCAAACAATGGACTTTCATGTAAAATACTTCGAAAATGCAGCAAGTTCAGTGTTTAATAATTTACGAAGTTCACGAATTTTTTGATGAGATTATTAATCCAGCTGTCCTTTACTGGCCAATGTAATCTCTTATAAAATGAGAGTGGTCAAGTGTAAAACCAATACACTATGTAGCATAGTAGTTTGAAAAATGATCACTGATAATAATATATGATTACTGTATGACCCTCCCGAATGACCACACCCAGAATCTTTGATTGATTTATTTTAATGTTGGGTCACATGGAACAGATATGAGTTAATGACACGATAGCCCACGTGGATTTATTGAATATAACCTAGCCAGTATGATGTTTCTTGATTAATATGTGGGTGTATGGTTAGCAGGTAAAAGTGAGAACCTACACACACACACACACACACACATATATATATATATATATATATATATATATATATATATATATATATATATATATATATATATATATATATATATGGTGGTGAATCGTAAGCATTATAGTAAACAGACAGGTTGAGGAAAAATTGGCGAGTGTGGAAGAGCAGTAGGTAGATAAAGGTCAGAGTATAGAAATCCGTTGATCGTATGCCTGACACTTCTCCAAATGACTCTTACCAGGTATTTTGTGTTCATATAATTTAATGATACAGGAAAGATTTCTGGAGGCGACAGTACTCTAATGAATATGTATATATTTTGCTGACGATATGTATAACAAACATATTTTTATACTGTATCACTAAACAATTTTAATATTATTAAAAAACATTTAGGGATCAGTTGATATTCATACTCTAGATGAACGCGTATTACCAACACTTGCACCACTGTTTATTGGGCCTTACAATCCCCATAAAATATACCAAACAAATAGTGGATAATGAACCATAACAAGAAAAACGGTGGCTTTTCCCGAAGCGTAAAAAATATTAGAAATGAAACTATATGACCGATGTATATATATTCTACTCACGTGCAGTTACGACCGTAGGAACATCTACGAGGAGGCCAGAAGTGGACACGTCACCGTCAATGTCTGGGATGGGTGTGCATCCACGGTATGGGTGAGGTCACCAGGATAGAAGGGAGTTCCATTGTTTAAAAACACATTGAAATTTTGCAGGATTTTTTCCTCCCCTCAGTTCAGGAGCTGAACTAACCGTTTCCTCCCGGCCCCATAATTTTTGTTCAGGACCGCTGCCTCATCCACAATGGCGAGAAGAGTCTCGGAATGGTTTGGATGTCGAGAGGACTTGCAGCTGCTCGACTGGCTCAGTAAGGATGCAGACATGAACCCCATAGAAAGTTTATGGGGGAATACGGTTAACTGTTGGGAGCCTGAGAGTGAACGGACACCACAGATGAACTACCGGCCCACATCCATGCCTAGTGGGAACAGTTCAGAAGCCAGAAACAGCTCATACGGAACCATGTCGCCTCTATGCCAAACAGACTGCAGGAGCTGATCGAGAAGGAATGTGGGTTATTTCCTACCAATGAATTAGTTCCATACAAATCTTATATATTTGTTTTTATTATTATTATCCTCTGATTATAATGGATATTATTCCATGCAGTATAACTCTCTAACAGTAACTTTAATAACTTACTATAACTTCCCTGACAATATAACTGATACAACACTATCTTATATATTTTGCTCACTGACATGGTTTTTATTACGGGGCACTTATACAGGAACTAGTGATGTTTATGTGCATTTCTTAACGCAACTTTCCTGTTACAATAGCAGGTGTTTTCCATTAAAATGTGATGCTTTCTTGATTAACACAATCACAACTCTCTAGACATTTTGCCAACTCGCTAGACATCTTGCCACCTGCTGACATGCCTAAGGTGTTGTTTTCCAGTCGTGATAAAGATTTTAAAAAATTACTCAGGAATAAGTTGGTCAGTGTGTGATCAATAACAAATACCGGTAAACTACAAACAACTGCACTTGCTGTCTGTTCGATGCAGTTTTATGTGAATGTCCACCATGACATCACTTACAATACATATTAATTAAAAGCTACAGTATAACGTAAAATACTTATCAGAGGAAATCCGATAATTTAAGTTTAAGAAACGGTGCACCTACAACGTATTTAAGTAGATGTTATGATACGGTAATATATCGTCCTGAATTACGGTTATTCATGTATTTTGCCACACATAATGCGTTTTTTTTAATATTTCAGTTTGTCTTTATATGGTGTTTCAGGTTTCACCCCCAAAACATAATCATAATAATATAATTATGTAACATGCAACAATCTTATAAATAGAACCTAAATAAATATTGAGGTGTGTGTCATCGAGTGTTAAAGGCAAAGATTACATATCAGTCTTGGATATCCTTAGCCACGTATGCACACACCCATATTACCATTATGACACATTTCATACTCACTATACTACCCCCTCCCCCACCACAAGTGCTGTTCCACACCCATACGCACACACACATTCTATATTTGACATTCTGTGTACTGAATGAAATCCTGCTTTGAATTCTGTTGTTCCAAGTGTAAATAAGCATATAGAACTAACATTAATAGCACGTTCACTAACATTGCACACTGTCAGGCTGGCAATACCGAAACAAAGGACCAAGACTGTGACTTGCGCATGAGAGCTGGAAATCTCCCACAATATGCTCTATAAATGTATTTTGAGAGTTCCATAAAGGCTGTTTGCATTTTCCATAAGAAATGTCATTTCATCAGTATGCTGCGGGCTCCTGACCTTTGGTTCCTTCTTTCTTGCATTAAAAAAAAAATATATATTGACATAACTGGAGGAACAGGAACCCCTGCAGTGACACTACAACTCACCACCGTAACTATGAGGACTGGAGGTGTGTCAGCGGCCACCTCCCCTCTAACTGGTATCCACCACTGAACACATGATTACCTTTAGTATTAACGAAAATATCACTGTGGGTATGGCTACCCCATGACTATTACTGAAACATAAACTATGCAAATAATTATTGATTACTGGTTAACGTAATCTGTAATGTGACGTGGTTATGTATTGCACTTGCATTTTGACACAGTATTAAATTTTAGGTAAACATACTAAATGCAACGTCATTACTCATTAGCACAAACTGATAATGTGTGTGTGTGTGTGTGTGTGTGTGTATGTGTTTGTGTGTGTATGTGTGTGTGTGTGTCTACTGATAGCCAGCTGAGGAGTTTTAGAGAGAGAGAGAGAGAGAGAGAGAGAGAGAGTCGAGGCGGTGGAGGAGGCTGCATGTTTTCAGTTAAAGAGGGAGGAGGGGGGTATCCTAGTGTGTAATCAGGTCTATATAAAGATAATGAAAATAAATAGGTTTATTATTATTTAGGATGCTGGATATCATTGACACCTTAATAACTATACTGTAATGACTAAGAATATATAACTGTTGGCCGCTCACTCGCATACTGCCCCCTTCTCCCTACATCGCGCCATTTCTGGCTGAACTTGCCCTCTGTTTCTGAACCACAACTCAACCAGTATCATGGTTCACACTACAAGGCAAGAGAATTATTTTATATAACTTAGACTATGAATAGTATAGTGCACAGCCTATTATCCCAAACAATCACATAATATTTATTAGCCTATATCATAGCACAATACAATGGCCACATTCGGAGGATGAAGCTTAGCCATTCGAAAAATTGTCGGGTATGTACACACACACACACACACACACACACACACACACACACACACACACACACACACACACACACACACACACGGGCGCGCGCTGTTGTCACGTTAGCCAAATACCGCAACCAGGTGGTCTAGTCGGAGATCTTGCCGTGTGTACCTCTCGTGCAGCTATTAGTATGAAAAAAAAAAAAAAAATCCCGGTTGTTACGAGGAACTTTGAGGCGTAATACGTTCGTGTACGCCGTTTTGTTTGGAGTTATGACTGTTGGAAAGAAAAAAAAAATGAAAAAAATGAAGATTGAAGAAGTAAAAATATAATAGGTAATTTTGCAATCTGATTTCATGTCTCCTAAGAAGGGTAGTGTGGTTTTGTGAGTAGCTTTGCTTTAAAATGGCAGAGTTCTTTTGCCCTGTCTGCTTAAAGCTAAACTTCGCAAGCGTTTGGTTCATGCGCCCTTATACCTTATGTACCGGACACCATTTCGATCCTGCGTCATCCATCTGGAGTAATCACTAGTCCGATTACTAATAAGGGGCTTTTCTTTCTAATTTAAGTATGAGAAGTCATTCATAATGCGGATAAACTCACATTGTTGTAGTGAGGATGGAAGAGAAGGGGATTAAAACTGACCTACAATCGTAATAAAGATGTAAAAATTCCTCTGCGCCTCCAGGTCAAGAGGAAAAGCAAGGAATTCCAGCTCGGAATATTGGCGCTAGTTTTATTTTTGTCACCGGATGGCGGTCCTCAATAACAGGGAGAAAATATTTACCCTTGGTAGAATTCTGCTGATATATATTATAGGTTGTGATAAGAGTCTCATACTGAATGCTGTCATATATATATATATATATATATATATATATATATATATATATATATATATATATATATATATATATATATATATATATATGTGTGTGTGTGTGTGTGTGTGTGTGTGTGTGTGTATTTCATCATCAGCATCATCGTCGTCAACATCAGCCATTGCAAGTCCATTGCTGAACCTCTCAACCTTTTCCACGAATTTCTATACAGAGCCAGTCTCTGCCACGTTATGGGTGCAAACTTTTCTGTATCATCTCTCCCCTCCTTGTCTGGCCATTTTCTTCTACGCTTACAATCTCTTGGACCTAAGTCAGTGAGTCGTTATTTGATTGTTAGGGATTTTTTTTGCAGAACTACTTCTTCCCTCTAATTGTGTATCGTCATTGGGTATTGCTAATGCGGTTTCCTCTGGCAATAAATTTGGTGCTTTTTTTAACATACCGTAGTAATACTAATCACTAGATCTCATTAATAAGCACATATTGCTAATAAGGTGCTGCCTAGTTATACTTGTAAAACACGTTTTTTATGTTTGTGTCAAACTTATAATTGTGTATCACTTATGTATGGGCGGTACTAAGACAAGATGATTATTTGAGGTGGGAATAAATGAATGATATACTGTAAAAGATTTGTATGTGTAGGTCAGATAAATAGGCTACTGGGAAAAAAGAGTATAATTACATTCAAATTCACAGTTATAAGCAGATAGGCGTTGCACTGGCTCTCATCGTCAGCAAATGTCGTCATCAGTTATTGTCAGCGGGGCAGGAAGACAAGGCAGGCTGGGTAGGCAGGCGGCTGGCAGGTATAGCAGGCTGGCAGGCTGGCTGTTGTCGGGCACTTGGAATGATTGGCGCGTTATGCTGCCGTTATGTTTCATCATCAACATCCGTGCCGGTGAAAGAGTGGTGGTAGGAATGATGGTGATAGTGGTGGTGGTGCTTTATTGCCTTCATTGTATATGTACATCCTCAGGGGACCAGGTACCAAAGTCTGGTTAGGTATAAATGTATATACATACCACAAAAAGGTCACAACAGCAGCACTTCAGTTCATGTTACTTTAGATGCGCGTTTTGAAAAATTGTAATCTTTCCCATTCAACAGTTTTTTTTTTATTTCGGAGGATCATGAATTTTTGTCAGCTTCTTAAACATTAGTTTGTCAAAATGAAAATGACTCGTTTATTGGGAGAGGGATGGGAAATTTTCAAACTGCTGAAAAATGAAGTTTAAAGAATTTTTTTTTTTCTGTAAACACTGAAACGTTTATTGAAATCTTGGATGATTTTGTGTGATGCTCTATGTAGGGACTATATATGGTAATAATTTCAGTCAAATTGATTGAAAATTGTAGGACTGGAGAGATTTTGAAAATCCGCGAAAATCGCCAAAAGTCACCAAAATATCACCAAAGCGCATTTTTCCTCTCCAAATTATTATTCCAAAAATTTTAAACGTTCAAAATACATGTCTTCAAAGGTAATATTTATGGTAAAATTTTAATTTCTCTCCGACCATTCTTTTATTTATTTTTATTTTTTGTATTTCACCCAGATACTTCCCTCTCTCTCTCTCTCTCTCTCTCTCTCTCTCTCTCTCTCTCTCTCTCTCTCTCTCTCTCTCTCTCTCTCTCTCATGCAGTTTTATTCAGCTTTTAGACAATTCGTGGTGTAGGCAAAACAAGCGGACTCCATGAAACCCTTCAGGACGATGACTCTTGTACTTTCATTCTTGGTACCTTATACGATTTAGTTCAGCTTTGTAGAGACGTTTCATTTTTTTTTTCTTTGTAGAAGGGCTTGACACAGTTTCCATTAAATTTTTTGCCTATATAATCATCTGACGTCAGCAAGAATAAAATATAGGAATGGTATTGCGCTGTTCAAGTTAAAATACTAATGTATGTCCAAAGTCTGATGTACAAAAACAACTGTAAATCGACTGACCGACAGTGATGTGATAAGAATCAGAAGACTGGTGATTATAAGTTAGTGCACACATGTGAAACAGACACTCTAGTTTTGAGCAATAGTGTACTGAATCCCCGTAACCGTTAGACATGATCAGTCTGCATCTATCCTTACAGAGTGTCAACAGCAACGTTATGGAAAGGCTAACGTGTCTTACCTTCGTCACATACTTCTGAAATTATCGTCAGAAATTCAGGCATAATCATAGTGCACTCAGGTTCGTAAATACAGATCAAACAATGCAGACGCCCCTCACCCTTTATCATCTCATACGATTCACTTCAACATCAGCTAATTGTGACTAATTCATCCTCCGTTTCATGTCCTTGATTATGCACTTCATGGGTGAAGGTTAAAGGGATACATGTTAAGATTTTTATTGTAGTTGTTGAGGTTGTTGTTGGTCTTGGTCTTATTGATCTGAGTTGTGGTTAATTTTGGTCAGTAAAGATGTTGTTACTGGATAGCCTCTTGGTCAGCCAGCAATCACGCATACGGGATGGCAAACTAGATAACACAATGGACATTAGCACTGAATATCAAATAGAACACGATGTCACACAGTTCGGCAATCATACAACTGAAACACTACAGTATCTCAGGTGTGACTGAACTGTGATTTGCCTCATCCATAACAATTCAACTCGATCAACGCTCTACAGAAACAAAATTTCCGACTAATTCTCACAGAAGATAATGTATGTCTTGGCATTTTCCTCTTTCAGCGAGTTTTCTTCCGCAAGTTTTATATAATTTCAGTGTTACAACTTTCCAATACTATTATTGAAAAATTAGCGTTCATAGAATATTCTGTTTATCGCTAGCTATAGGATGTGTGGTACTGAAATGCAGACACTGTTTACTGTCGAAAATATAACAGGCATCACTAACACCATCACCACCACCACTATCAACATTACCAATACTCTCCCAACCACAATCAGCTCTATGAAAGATGATGCTGTGAAGGAGAAATACATTTTCTGTTCCTTATACTTACATTTCTCCGTTCCTTATCTACCTTTCTTCCCTCTTTTGTTTGCCTAACCATTCTTTCAAAATGTTATCCGTTTATCTATTTCATCTGTTATAAGTAAAACCCACACATATCCACACCATCCTCTCACATACTGTACATTGTTCGCTCACCTATGCCTGTGCTACGAGGTCGTTCTATGCAGCATGTGTTAAGAGTGTAATGCCGTATGGTAGTGAGATTTTGACACTAAAGGAGAATAATCGTAGGCTTAGACTTAGAGATGATAATGATTAGATAGATATGCAGAGCATTTTTGAATGACAGTTATGGGAGTGTTAGTACTGAGAATAAACATTTGAGAAAAAGGATGGGACTTAATTGTGTCAGTGTTGTAATGAGAAGCGGAAGGTAATATGGGCATGAGGAAAGGAAGGGTGATGGCAATAGGGTGCGGAGGGTGAGAGGAGATGACGCTGATAATACAGTTGCGAATGACAGACCGATAAAGACTTTGGACAGCGTCATAGAGTGTGGCCTCATGGATAAGGGATTATATTGAGAGGCTCCTAGAGATAGAGAAGCGTGAAGCCGCTATTAATTAAGTGACTGAGGTCGACGGAGGCAAGATTATTGGAGCCTTCGTTAACGAACGAACGTTTAAACGAACTACCGTAATATGTTATGATCCACTCTCTGCTAAATAAAAATTACCTTGTGTTGGCTCGAAGAAAGCACACGAGATGTCTTCACCAAAGTGACAGGACTAACACCCATAGGACTCCCCCACAATTGAATAAAACTGTCATGAAGTAGCCAAATAGCATGGATTCGCACGTCCTGAAGGAGGTTAATACCCTTACATTCTTCACTTCTTTTGTTATCCTCCTTTCGTTCTTGTCTGTCCTGCTTATCGTACTGTTCCTCCTTGCTTCTCCCTTCTGTCTTTCCACTTGTCGTATCCCACTCATCTTCATTTCTTTCTTACTTCCCCTCTTCTCCTGTCTTGAACCTACTTCCTAACCTCTTCTATCTCGCATTCATCTCACTCTTTCTCCTCTGCTGTTTTCCTTCCTCGTCCACCGTTCTTAACTACTGCCATTTATTCCTACATCTCGGCCTTTCCGTTTCATTTTCCTCCGTCCCTCATACCTTCTCGTCTCCTTCATGAACAGTTTCGTTGCTGTGCTTGTCTTCATTCCGGCAACATGGCTTCCTCCATTTTTTCATCTCCAGCCCCTCTTCCCCCTCTCTCCCCAGACTCTTTCTGCTTTCTTCTCCTTCTTCATCCTTTTCTTCTATACGGTATTTATTTTACCTTTTCACATCATTTTTATCCTGTCACCTTTTATTATTTTTCCTCCTACCTTCGTTATCTCCGTCCCATCCTCCATTTATTTAACCCTTTTCTCTGCATTATTATTCTTTCGTCCTCTTCTTCTGCTGCTCCTGATATCTCCTAATTTTCCTTCCCCATCCAAGCCCACCAATTCTTTACCTTCCACCCCTCATCCATCACAATATAATCTTTCCCTCCTTTCCTGTATCACTTTTCTGTTGTCACTGGTTCTAGCTTTCCTACCATCTCCTCCTGTTCCTGCACAATCCTGCTTTAACAGTATATTCTCTCTCCATCTCTTTTCTTTTCTTTTTGTTCCCTCTCCTTTTCATACTGTACTTCCTTCTCGTATTTCCTTTCCCTCCTACTTTATTTCCATACTTCGTCTTCTAATTTTTCTCCTATTCCTTCACTGCTCCTTACGTCAGTGACAGTTTTCATACTCTCAACTCTACAAAGATCCCTCTCTCACTCTGCATCTATCAGTTATTTATCCTTCCCCTCCTCTCATACATTCTCCATTGTTCCATCTCTCGCTATCATACACTTTCTCTTCCTTTGCTGTCTCCTTTCTGTTCTGCTCTCCCATTCGTCCTGCCTACTAAAGCCCCATATCTCAGTCTTATTACTTTCTTTGTCCTTTCCATTCTCTCTCTCTCTCTCTCTCTCTCTCTCTCTCCCAGTTTGCTTGCTCCCATTTTCCCTCCCCTTCTGAACTCACCCTCTCTTCCTTTCATCCCTCACTCCACTGGCCGGCTCATAAACTCGTCTAAACTTCTCAAATATCACAAAGTCGGTCGGACCACCGCTCAGTAAACTCTTTCTTAACTCTTATTAGCACAACGTTTCTGTCTGGCTCGTAGATAGATTCTCTCTGTCTGTCTGTCTCTCTCTCTCTCTCTCTCTCTCTCTCTCTCTCTCTCTCCTGGTATAGTCACTCCGCTACTCCTTCCTCCTCATTCCGTCTCGGCCGCCACCCTGTCTGCAGTACTTATGGCTACACCATCCCCGAATATCACACAGCAGCCTCGTCCCCCGCCGGGTGTCATGCCAGCCTGGCCGCCTTATAGTGCAAAGTTCATCCCAGCCTTGAAGGAGAGAGATTACTTGGAGCAGCGCTGTTGTGCCCAGACCTGACTCCCTGGCGATTATACCTTGCCTCTCCAAACCCCTCACATTGATGGGTAGTTCCTAAGCCCGATAAAAGAGTCTGATGAGGGTCAGAAAATAAAAGAAAAATGATATCGAATTTCAGTAGCTAACAACGTCATATCAGTATCTGTCAAGCAGTCTGTCTGTCTGCCTGTCTGTCTAAACATACATGCTTACATACTAGACCGAGTCATATGAAAAAAAACAGAATAAATAAAGTTGACGTTTGTCTTTATAATAGAGGGGAAAATTGCTCGCTTGTAAAGGCAAGAGAACTGCAAAATATTATATCCGTATCATGTCCGTAAGAGGCTGCGCCTGGACACTTTATTATGCAGCCCTTACTTAGCACACTGTAACCTTGTTCTACCCATAACGCACCACGAGGAGGTGGCAGCAAATGGAGTTCCACACCTAACCCATCCCATCCACTCTTCAATTAAACTGGGCCACATTTACCCTGCTTTGAAATCCTTCTTTGATTCAAATGATTTCATTATTATTCTTGATTTGAGTATGTTTCTTTTATACTCATCTCTGTTTCTGCAGCGATCAACATTTGCAGATGCTTCAGTCACCAGCTTTATTGTGCATTCAACTGACTGAGTATGGCAAGGATTTTTTTGGACACAGCTTTTCCAGAAGTTCAGGACTTTCAAGCAAACATGTAGTTCAACATCAGTCAAATGCTTGAGGAGTGGTGGTTCTGGAATATCCACCACACCCCCAGCTGATCATTTGAGGATAATGATCTGCCCCCATATTTATCTCTGGTACTTTGAATTGTCTTCTTTCTTCTCTCAGGTTGTTTCTTGTTGCTAGAAACACAGCATTTCTTCTGATGTCAATATCTTCGTCAAGTGCCATTCCAAAAAGCATGTTTTCCGAATGGGCATAGAAAGCATTTGTTTGAATGGCCTAGTTAGCCTTATATGCTCCCAAGCATATATCTTTCATATATTTGATCTTGGTAACAGCATTGAATAGATTTTTTGGGCCATTGGCACAGGAAGGATTTTTCTTAATCTCATACCAGGTCGGAATGTACAGTATACAGTCATCAAATATTTGGCTAATGTTTTCAATGGTTTGGAAGGAAGAGATACTGAGTAATTCAGTTTCAAAATTCTTGTACATGCTGTCAGCCATCTTGACCGTGTTAATGGGCCTGGTTCAGCTGAAGAGAATGATGCAGGAAATTTTCCAGATGACACCGCATATCATATAGTCAGAATATAGTTTTAATCCTTACTTAAATCTAGCTCTGAACAGGTCTCATGAAACTTCTTCGCATCATCTACTGGGATTGGTTCAATATTTACCACAGGAAGGTTACTATTTCTCCTATCTTCTTCACAATCTTTGCTTTGAATGCTGTGGGCCCTGAGGTTTGGCCATCCAGATGTTAAAAATATGCCGAAATGGAAGCTTACTGAAGTGTAACAAACATATAAGCCACTGCAAAGGACGACTAAGAAACTCTTCAATATCATTGCTCCTCCCTTTGTCCCTCTGTAAACAGGTGTACCATCACACCCTATTGCAACAAGCATCTCAGTCTTCAGTCCACAGTTCATCAAGCACTCAGAAATAGCAGCTGCTGTTCCCCCATAAGGAGTTACATGGTCAATGTATTCAGAGCCTGACTCTTTGACTAATGAAAGTTGTTCCTCGAATATACTTACTTGGTGAATGAACAGACAACCATTTACATCTTTTCTTTCTTCCAATGTTAATGTTTTTTTTCTTCTATCAAAATACAGTGCTGTTATGTCTTCCTATTCTATATGCTGACATCTTTCTCTGCCTGGTTTTCTGGCACGTATTACTTGTGACATGTCTATAACTGAATTCTTGTTTTCGGGTGAAACAAGTCCAACACCCACCAAAGCAGAAGTGGCAACTGAAGCGGCATCTCTATCACTCACACCAAATCGATCAGCTTCTCTTGCAACCACTTCACAGTTGATTTGCATTCATGTTTTTTTTTTCCTCGTTTTTCCTACACTCGGACAAATATGTTTCATTTGTACCATCATTTTCCAAACTATCATCAGTATCACTCATTTCCTCCATCCCACTTTGCCCTTTCTGACAAATAGAATCGCAAGTTTTCACTTTATAGTTCTCTGCATCCCCTTTTCGTTTTGCTCATTGTAGCAGGATTTTTGTTTCTTTTGTATCCACTTTTCCAGTGTGCATCTGTCTATTGCCTCTTTGATCTGAAAGGAACTCTCTTTCACTTACGGGAACCTTTCTTTACTTTGAACACTTACATACTTTGAAGGATTTATATTGGAATATCATGTATCAAATAGCTCCTTCTGCATATGAAATTTATAGTTTTCTAGCTGTTTGTTGTAGCAGTCTTTCCCCTTGTTTTTCACTAGGGTCTTGTACTTAGAATGGTTGTTCAAAACGTGCTGTGTATTTCTTGTAAGGTGAGCACAAGGAACTGAAGCTTTTTCCCAAAGACACTGAAGTTCTGATCCAAGATCCTTCGCTATTTCTTTCACTGACACTTTTGATTTTTCTGTTTCAGCAAAAAGTAAGTTTCTTTCCACATCCCGTGTCATTGGAAGTAGCTTGTCACCAATAGTTCTTAACCCCTTAACTCACTTTTGTGATGCTCGGGAGCAAGGGATCATACCGCGGGGCATCAGTTTTGTGATTCTGTGTTATTTTGAATTCGCCCAGGCTTTCAAGTGGTGGCTTGTATCATCTATCAGTACTACCAGTGTCCAGCTATACTCAGCTCTACTAATGCCATCTGTACTCCCATCCTCTGTTGAGAATTTAGCCATTTTTCTCCTGTCCTTGACTCCCCTCCCTACCTCCCCTCCATTACCCTCTCCTCCCGCCCGACCAGCTGCACTGCGCTACACAAATTCTGGACGGATTTTTCCACTCATTTGATCCATTGAAATGTGCCTTTTGCCCTATTCTTATACAAAATCATATATAAAAGAAAGAGAAAAGGTAACTGATACTGCCATACATCTGGAATGGGCTAATTATCACCTGGCAACACCTCACATGCACTCGTTCGCTAATTTTCCCTGTTTATTTCCCCTTGAAATATGCTGTATGACCTGTTCTCATAATAAAAATATATATAAGAAAGAAAGGGAGAAGCCTAAGTGATATTTATATTCACCTGGAACTACCTAATTTATTATGTATTGTCTAGATTTCCTGCCAATCATTTCATAGCATATAAATTAGCAGCTGTCACCACGCTGACACTGGCAGCCCTTTACTGCCTCTAGGCAACAGCATTCAGTTTACTGTCGTCTTTCAAGGTGAAACCATGTCGGATTCGCGCCTGTCCAATTCCGCCGCTTTTTAGCCCAATGCAAAGGGCCCTGTGACCTCTACCCCTACTAAACCTCGTGTGGAAAGGGGTAAAGGGCTAAGTGGCTGCAGTGGAACGTGAACTGGCTAATTTATCAATGAAAATGATGGACAGTGACTATGATCTTTCTGGTGACTCTAAAAGAGTGCAAGTGGAAATGTAAATAATGTCTAAATAATGTGTAAACAGCAAGTGAAAGCAATGAATGTAAATATAAGTGAACAGTGGAAAATAGTTTTATAAGTTACTGCAAGTGACAGTGCATAACATAGTGTAAATAAAATAGAAATGTAAATAATGCAAATAAAATAGAGAATGTAAATAAAAATGTAAATGAGTAGTAATATAAGAATACGAGTATATATACTAGGAGTAACGAAAGTGAAAGTTTCACTCTAGCATGTATGAATAGTGGGAGTTATGAAAGTGACAGATTCGCTCTCAACGCTAATATACAGAATGTGAAAGTGAATGCCTGGAGTGAAAATAAACTACTAGTACTGAAAGAAACTTATAGATAAATAGTGTATATATAAATAAGTGTAATAAAGTACTAGGAATATAAAGTGTGAGTGTGTTTATAAATAACAAATGACGGCTTCCCCTCAGAATACCGTCGGGGAACCAGCATTGGAGGAAAGCTCGTATGCACTCTTAATTTTCATTGCTTTCACAGTGTTTTTCTTTTGGAATATGGATTCCAAACTACTTGAAATTCATAGAATAGTGTTTGTAGTTATAATATCAGGCAGTGGTAACCATATTACGGGGTGTCGGAAAGTGTGAAGTGGAGACTACGTTACTCAACTTCAGAAGTCTCCATAAGTCCTACGGTTGTCGACAAAGGCTCAACAAACATCCCAGAGGAAAGTTGAAGGTATGTGCAATATGCATATATAATTTTAATATTCTAGGACTAATAACTAATTTTTGGCAAATATTTTTAAAAAGTCAGTCGGAGCGCAAATATCCTCGTGGGATGTTTAAGGAGCGCAAAAACAACCCCGCAGTGTAGGGGTTAATGTGCCAAAACTATAATGAGTTAAGGCAGACCGAGTAGTGTGAGCCATATTTGTAGTTCTCCAAGATAATTAGCTATTAAGCATTAATACCTGAAAATGAAACAGCAAAGAATTGATTAAAAACTACCCGAAATTCAAAGTCTGACCTATAAAGACTCCTACTACGGCACTGATGTGCCAAATTCAGCTAATGGCGAGATATTGACGAGGCAGGCGCCACCTCTATATGAACTCAGATTACACCAAAATTTGACATACATGATACTTTCATTATGGATCAACTTTTCTTTGGCATTACAATTTAAACTTTACAAGTTGGATTTTTCGACCCGGTCTAGTACATACATACATACTGTGCATAATTATCCAAACAAACAGGCAGACAAACAGACAGTCAGGCAGACAGACAATAACAGACAGACAATAAGACAGACTGACATACATAGACAGTCAGATAGATAGATAGATGTAGAGACAGGTGGAAAATATACACACGGAAAAGGTATACGATATAAAGGAACAGGAAAAATAAAATCTTTACCTAATCTTATCACCAGGACACGCCTGCTTCGTACTGTATTAGAATGAGGCAGAAATCGTGATGGTATTGTGGATGACCCTGTACCTTCACTGAAGACAAAGGCCGGTTGGCATAGTCCGACAATGCTTTGCTGGCAGCGTAAAAATGGCTGAAGGAATAATAAAAAGTAGAGGCGACCCGGCATAAGGAGCAGGGGACCCTGCCTTTGTGGATTGTTGTGTCTCTGACGAATTCTTTATCTGGTTACTGAAACTGGAGGAAAGATGGAGGTTATGGACAACCATTAACGTTATTAACTAGTCTGTCTGATAGAACTTGTGTACAAAGCAGTACAAACGAATGCAGACAGCAAGAGACCTTCAAGTAATGGTCCTTCTGTGACCGACATAAGGAGGTTTCCAGCTGAGTTATATTTTGTATAAAACGAATTAGGAGAAAACAAAGCAGGGAGGCTCCCTTAGGCCACTAATCTTTCCTGACGAAGCCGGCAGGAAAATTGAGAAGAACTATATAGCACAGAAGACTGTCATGGAAAATTGAAAAAAAAAAAAAATCTAATAACAATGACATCCATAATATAATAAATACCTAACCAGAGAGAGAGAGAGAGAGAGAGAGAGCTCAAACACAAGGTATACGTACTTCGTCAAGAGGGTTTGTCTCCGGGATCCCGAAGGAAATAGTAATACCTTTGTTCCCTGGGATGCTGAACCAATTCTTGTTATTGCTTTTCTTTCTGAAGCATCAAAAACTGTATAAGTGTATCCAACTATTATAAATATCATACTTTGCAAATACACTTCTTGTTCTTAATCCTTTGCTCCTAAACAACTATACTGTAGTGCTTACTATCTGAGTATTTTCTTTCAAAACATAATTGTGTCGTTGTGCAGTTATTTAAACATCACCAAATACTTTTTTAGTAAATAATATAACCATTAAATGTTTATCGTCACATGAAAAATCATGTTTAAATTAACAGGGGTTAAGTTGCTGCATTTGTTATCCTTCTTTATAATAATTATTTAAGGTAGTGCAACGATATATTTTACTTTAATATGTCAAAAGCAGTCTAATGAATCACAGTTGATTTCTACATTTTGCTTCTATTAAACTCTTACTGTAAGAGAATAAAGAAAATGCAGCACCGGTACTGTTTACCACACAAGATAGTATAAAAACGGTGCCACTCATAATGGCATTTCTAGCATATACCATGAAATCCTAAAATCCCAGGAAAGCACTGTTTTTTTTTTTATTTCAAGGATTCGTAGGATGAAGTAAACTACGTCAAAAATTGAAACCCGAGTCATCATTGTGCTGAGGGACACTATGTTTAACCCGAGGCGTCCCATCGACATATGGGTACCTCGCAACGTTTTGTCACAGCTAGACCCATCAACTTACTGGTACACTGCATAATTTTCAATTTTCGCGCGTGATTTTTGGTACGTATACACGGGACACGAACCTCTACAAGATGCCAGACAGGGACAATGCCTTACCCCGAATGACCTTCCCCCCCCTGCACGCCATTGTCTTGGCAATTCATCTCTTACCAGTGACCTGGCCAATAAAGACATTCAGAGCCAGAGTGATTCCCCAATTGATGACAATGTGGAGGAAAAAGTTTACGTAGGATTAGAGGAAGAAACAGTCAGAAATGATGATCAGGTAATGTTGCCAAAAAGGTCAGGTACGTTGATGCATTAGTGTGTGAAGCAATGCTTATATTGGCTATATTGTTGTTTGAAAAACCAATATGCTGTCATACTACATATAAACTCGTACCAAAAAAATAAATAAATACCGTTTATGAGTGGTGTGGAATACTTACCCTCCCATAGAACTCATTTTCTTTGGAGCCAGCCCAGTAAAGTAAGGAGTACTGCTACCTGTATCGAGTATTTTAAACCTCAGGTGAGCGATTTTCCTATGAATTTTTGATGTTTCTCACCAAAGCGGAGGTTTGAGCCCAAAAAAAAGTTTTCCAAAATTGGTCGGGATTGGGGGGAGTCAGTGGTGGAAAATCGGTCGGGAAAGGGCAGGTTAACTGCTAAACTGGTGTTGTGTAATTCCATTTCATGCAGGAAACTTTTCTGACATTATAGCTCGAGCTGGTGGCCCCATTGCAACTAGCCTTGGGCAGCTCTGTTTACTAAGACGAATATACAAGTTCATTATCTAGTATATGTTTATGTTGCAACTTGGTCACAATGATGCCGTTTTTGTCATAATATTTTTGTTACCTTAGTGTGATTTTTATCAACTTTGAAATGTCTCTTCGACGTGAAAGATTTAGTTATAACTTGAATATAAACATCTGGTGGTAACAGTTATTTTATTTTGGGAAAACATTTTCTGACAACGGTTTAAGGCCGAACTGACAGTCTGATTACTTCTCTTGCAAAACTGTATTATTTTTCGATCTCAGAGAACAAGTTTCATTGTAAGAATCATACTCACTGAGGCAACCCATTTAATTTTGTTCCCTCTTCTGTTGTTTTACCCGCGAATTCGACTGTTATATTCAGTCTCGCTGAGGCATTTTTGATAAACTATACTAGTATCTTCTGGGAGATCTTACTTTATACTAAGTAAGGGTATATAATTATAACCTCTCTTGTTCAAGCAGTTTTCCCTAAGCTTAATAAAGCAGTATAGAAACACTAATAATAAATTGTAAAATAATATATGTAAACGATATTAAGTGGTTAACTGCAAAGCCGAAGGTATTTTACTTTTTCATACTGTAGTTTTTCTTTCTTTTTTATCGTGCAGAACAGACGCTGAGGTTTGTTCTAACCAACTCATAGCGCAATACATTACGAGTTAGTAGAGAAGTTGCATAAGTTTTCCTGTTAGTGTCTGATTGATATGTTATATAGGGGGGTTGATTACTTCTCCTTCAATACTGTAGTATTTCTAATTTTTCTTTTCTTTTTTCCTTTTTATCTCTCAACACAGACTTAAGGTCAGTCGCAACCAAACTAAGGCATCACTTTACACTAACTCTAAAAAAAAAAATCCTTCTTCCCTTCCAGGATATGTCAGAGAAGAAAATGAATTTGTGCTGGATGGATTTTTGACCTGGATTTTACTGCCGTCCTGAATACGTATGAGAGCAGTTTTGTCCCTTACCTGGAGCTATGCCAGCCATTGTCTGATGCAGGTGTCCAGAAGGGTCTCGGATTGATATCTCTCTTCTATACCTATTGTTTAAATATATATTTCATAATTTATTTATATGTTCTAATAATATCCAGTAATGCAAATTTTTGAAACTGTATCAAAATTGTTTTTGTCTTTCATCTACCTTTCCACTTGTCATCTTTCAAGTTTGTTACAACAGTCGAACAATCAGACTTTGTTTTTATTAACAGTTCTTATTCCTTCGCTCTGAGAGGTCCTTCTTGATATGCACAAAATCATCAGGCTGCGAGGACAACCGTGGAGAAGGGGAGCAACACTGTCCAGGAATCTTCGCGAAAACACAAACATTGTCTACTACGCCCCCTGTCTATGACGGGGAAGCGCAGGACATCGAGCTGAATGGATTTTTGATGTACATTTTACTACCGTCTGGAATAATAGCGAGAGTTTTTGTTGGCCTAAAGCTATGTTTCTTCTATCGGCTGAGTCAGGTTGTCAGAAGAGCAGGTAACGGGCATTTATATGTAAATCCCCTCCTTTCTCTCTCCCTCCCTCTCTCTCTCTCTCTCTCTCTCTCTCTCTCTCATTTACTTATTATGAAGCCAGAAAAGTAGCAAACTGAGAGCTGGCCTGCATTTGCATCTTATTGCCAGTCCCATTGACAGACAAGGCAGATGAAAATCACAATTCCTCCCGTCTTCAAATCCTAAATCCTTAATTTTCATGTCTTAATGACTCTTGTTTAGCAGATACGCGAGAATTGTATATGATTAATTAATATTAACCGAGTTATTTTACAAAATCTATAAAATTATGCGCTAGTCGCATTAATGTCCCTCGAGGCTCCCACTTAAACGTGAAATCGCCGATATTCAAGCTGTATAATTTTTTATTTTATATTTTTTTACCACTCTGGCTGTTGGTTCGGTCTACCAGGGACTGTTTTGTTATCTGTGTTGGGAAGCTAGAGTTTTCCCTCATTATCTTGAACATTATCTGTGTATTTAACAATATATTTTCTTGCACTGATGCACGCGCTTTCGTCCTCTTATACAGTTATGCTAAACTGCATTACAAGAACATTATTATGTTTGGATGTCTGTCATAATAATATCAGATTGCCAGAAAAATCGAACATTTATAATTGTGCTACATTAACACTCTTAATGCCTAAACTATTGCAGGTCCTTACTGATGCGGATAAAATCGTTTGGTAGTAATGGAAATCAAGGTAAGGGAGTGAAAATAATAAAGAAGTTTTAAATTTGGAGAGTCGCCTTTAAGGAGATATGAAGCTTGTATGAAACTCCTTTGATTTTAGCAATCTTCCTAAAGCTAAATAAACTGAGTGAAGGTAAGGAAACTTTAAAAATGTAATCGTCATGAGAGGATGAAGAAAAATTAAAGCTGGATTGATTTTTGTCGCATATTTTATTACCGTAAGTGAATGACGCTCTACAGAAGGAGTGAGACCATTATTTATTTATTTTTTTTAATGAACAGAATTTTTTTTCTTCATCTGTTTTGGAATGCCATAAAAGTTGGTGTTTTTATTTTATTCCTGTATGGCCACACATTCAGGCGTCCACCTACACACATGATCACTGCAATTCCCAAGGATTGCAGGGATCGTGAAATTGAAGGACGCCACATTCTTTTATCAGCTGTGGTGGTCTGTGGCTACAAATCTGAGGTGGTAGTTGATCAGACCAGGTTTCACTAACAAGGCAGTGTGGTGCGTTTACAAACATTAACCATAACTGAGGCATTACCGAACCTTGTTCCCTAATTCTCACGGACAGCCGTCCTATGAGCAAATAGAGAGAGAGAGAGAGAGAGAGAGAGAGAGAGAAATAGAATGATAGATACTGTAGATAGATAGATAGATAGAGTATGTATGTGTGTGTGTGTGTGTGTGTGTGTGTGTGTGTGTGTGTGTGTAAAATAGATTAGCTGGAGAAACACCCTTCATTACCGGAATATAACTTGTTCAAATTCCTTCAGTAAAAATTAATCCTTCCTTAAATGAGTAGAATCGTTTGTCATTACTGATAATCGTAGTGAAGTGAGGAAATCGTCTTGTATGCCCCCTAAATGATGGCAAGGAGCGAATGAATTCTAACGAGACAGATTCTTAACGGTGCATTTTCTTACAATGACATGATGGCAATTTGCAGTTCCACGAGGGATGTTATGAACTTTGATTTGAAGTTGAATATGTTTCCTTTTTTTTTGTTTTAGATTGTCAGAAGAGTTCAGTACTCACTAGAAAACTAAAATTTTATTCTGAAATTATTGCCAAGATGTAAGGATGGAAAAGAGTGCTAAACAAGAAATGAACAAAGCGCAGAAACAAGAGGAGATTTGGGATGGGAGGAGGATCAGGAATCTGTATCCATTACTACTTAGCAACAACTACAACCTTTTTGTGGGTTCAGTCTAGAATGTAGTAATGGGTATAGAATTCTGATTCTCCTCCTGATCCAGATGTTCTTTTGTTTACGTTCATTTCCATCTCTTGTTTCTTCAATTTTAATTTCATACATCTTGATATCTTGTTACTTTTGAATATTATTTTTGCTTTCTAATTTATAATCTCTTCATGGGGTTATACGTAAAATAAAATACCCAACTGAAACGGGCCAACATGAATCCACGGTGTATGCACATCATGAGAAGAGTTCTGGGTACTAGATAAATATAATTTTGTAGTCTCTGCCTTTCGTATTGTAGCTCGCATGCTGCTATTAGTGTTAAAAAAAAAAAAATCCCCGCTTGTTATGGGGCGCTTTGGTGCGTAATACGTTCATGTACGCCACTTTGCTTTGAATTTATGACTGATGGAGAAAATAAAAAAAGAAGGAAAAAAGGAAGACAGAAGGAATAACAAATAAATCTTAATTTTTGCAACCATATTTTACACCTCCTTAGAAGGGTAGCGGGGATTTGTGAGTAACTTTGCACTGAAATGGCTGAGTTCTTTTACCCTGAATGCTTAAAGCTAAACTTCGCAAACGTTTTGGTGCATACGCCCCTATACCTTATGTACCGGACGCCATTTCCATCCTGCCTCATCCCTCTGTTCTAATCACTGTCCCGATTATTAATAAGTAGTTTTATTTTGTTATTTCTTTAAGTATGAGAAGTCATTCAAAATGCGAATAAACTCACATTGTTGTAGTGAGGATGGAGGAGAAGGGGATTAAAACTGACCTACAATCATAGTAAAGGTATAAGAATTCCTCTCCTCCTCCAGGTCATGGGGAAAAGCAGAGGAATTCCAGCTCGTTGGAGTATTGACGAAAATTGTATTTTTGTCACTGGATGGTGATCCTCAATAACAGGAGAAAATATTTTTCCTTGGTAGAATTCCGTTGAGATATATTATAGGTTGTGATAAGAATCTCAAATTGAATCCTGTCATATATATATATATATATATATATATATATATATATATATATATATATATATATATATATATATATATATATATTAAATAACGGAACAGAGGAAGGAAAAACAACTGAATAAAAACAATAATCCATACACCAGATTACTGGTGTCTTCTGTTCATAAAATATCTGTAGCAGTTAGACTTGAACAGCTGCAGGTTGAAGTTTGGAGGGAAACAACTCAGGGGAAGCGAGTTCCAGAAAGATGCAGTTTGGGGAATGAAAGGATTCTGATAGGCAGAAGTTCTGCAATATGGCTGAGTGACATGCCAGTCATGAGCGCTACCAGATGCCCGTGTAGCACGAGGGAAGGCATGGAGAGGTGACACCATGGACACAACTTTGTCTCATCATTTGCCATAAAAACATCTGTAAAATAATGCAAGGGAAGCAACATTCCTTCTTACTTGTAGGGGAGGTAGTTTATTTGTAATGGCAGGGTTGTTAATAATTCAAACAGCTTTGTTCTGAATTTTATCTAGTTGTTTTAATGCAACCTCCCCACATCCATTCCACAAGGGTGAGCAATAATCAAGCTGAGAGTGCACATGACTCTTATAAATTATAACTAACTGCTCGTCAGTGAAGATGTAACGGACTCTGTACATTAATCCATGTTTCTTTGAGGTGGATTAGCGTGATCTAACATGAGAGGTCCAGCTGAGGGCATTCTTAAGTGTGATGCCGAGAATTTCAATACTGTTGGAGATGGAAATATTAGTAGCACTGAAGGTAATGTACGATTCTAGCACTCTCTGTCTATTAGTAAATTGTATATATTTAGTTTTACTAGCATTAAATGAGACAAGGAAGTTTTGTCCCCATTCACTGATCGTAGCTAGGTCTTGATTTATGGAGATGGCTGTACTGAGTTGAGAGGTAGAGATATTAGACTTTGTAAATGGGTGTCTGAGTGTGAATAAACTATGTAGTGTTGAGTCATCTGCGTATGAGTGGATGGGAATGTGGGTGACAGATAAGAGATCATTAATATGAACCAGAAATAGAGTTGGCGCCAGAACTGATCCCTGCAGCATGCCGACGTTAATTGAGTGGAAATTGGAATATACATCATCAACTTTTACTCTTATTTTCCTGTTACTGAGATATGAGGTAATCAAAGGAACAAAAGACATTAGTCCATAGCAAGGGAGTTTGGACAGCAGGGAACGATGCCATACTCTGTCGAGAGCTTCGAAAATATCAAGGGCTACTGCATGAGTTTCTCCATGTAGGTCAATTGACTGATGGATGGTACGAGTTAGGAGATTGAGTATGTCAATGGTGGATCTTTCGTGGCGAAAACCATGTTGTCTATCACTTATGAACTTATTGGATTCACGATGTTTAACAGTGTGCTTAGTAATTAAAGTTTCTAATACCTTACCAAGAGAAGATGTGACAGCCATTGGTCTGTAATCAGAGGGGTCAGAGGAACTTCCCTTCTTCGGAATTGGGTGGATATTGGCTTCTTTCCATGAATTTGGGAATGAAGACGTACCTTATGCATAGTCTGAATAATTTAGCTAGAACAGAGGCAAGTTCAGGGGAACGCTTTTTCAAAATAATTGGCGGAATTCAGTCTGGGCCTGGAGCTTTGTTGGTAGGTAAATGTCTAGGATGGATTTTACATATCTTGTGTGTGTGTGTATATATATATATATATATATATATATATATATCGAGATAGTGCTGCTGTCGGGTGACTGCCATTTTCTCTCTTCCTTTTTATCTTTCCTCTTATGTCATTCTTTCCTTCATTCTCTCCTCTTCCTTCTGTCTACGGGTGACTCTACACTGAGTGACAAGCCAAATGGTTTCCTCTACACCAGGAAACTAGTTACTACGCTGGGTAGTAGGCTTACCATATAACCAAACTATGGCGCCTGGTGGTTTAGTGGGTAATAAAGGCACTCCAGTTGGATTGAGCCCGTGTAGGTTGATATCCAATGGATGGTTGGGGTTAATTGCTAACGTAACGCCACTCAAGGATGAGTGAGGATGGCCATTCTCATCTCAAATGTCAGGACAAACTATCCTAGCTCCGGACTTCTACGCTTCTTATGGGGCAACACGGGTTTAGATGATTGATTGATGGATGGATATAATAAAAATACGATAACACTACTACTGCTACTACTACTACTACTACTACTACTACTACTAATAATAATAATAATAATAATAATAATGATGATGGTAATAATTTATTATTATTACTATTATTATTATTATCAGTTTATTAGTGTTTCTGCAGCGTTTTGTCTGAAAATATACAAGCAGGGCAAAGTCTTTACAAGTGGTATTACTGTTACCTTAACTGATACGTACCAGTCCTAGCTGGAGTACATGATGTGCGTTGGCACTGATTCATACTGCTATGCTGTGTGTATTATATACAATGATTTAGCAACGGGATGAAAAAAAAAATGTGATTTGCGATGATACTTCTTGAACTTATGCATATACCTAAGCCTAATTTTGCATACTTAATATATAATTGTATATTTCATGATTTATATGATTGTATCATGGGTATTCATTGTGTACTGTATAACCAACGTCACTGCTATAAAGCGACAGTACTACTTTCATAATACTTTATTATTATCACTATACTACTACGAATATTCTGCTTTAATAGGTATACTCGTAATGCATTAATGCAATAATACACAGTAATATCTCAGTCGGTGATGGCATTGTTGAGTTTACACCAATTACTGTTACAACTTTAGTACATTTGTGCAACCAAGAGTAACAATACTGCCAGTTTTATTTTCATATTGAAACACGACATACAGTGTCTGGTATAATGGCAATGAGTTACTTAGTGATATAGCCGATGTCCGTTAATGTTTATCACCCTTACTGTAAGGTATTCGTTGTGTCAGGCCATATGGTTGAATCTCATAACTTACTATGGACATTTTGAATAAGGATAGAGCTCATTTTTACTGTGAGCAATCTGTTGCACAGTAAATAAGTTTTAAGTGCTGAAATATCACACATTCGTTATACTATCATTACACTGGTAACATCGTCGTATTTCAAATTAGTATAGGGGACTCTTCATGCATAGCTTGGTCTTATGGCACTGGAGTCGTTGATCATATGGCATATATTAGTTATTCATTACATAATAGCATTGTCTTATTGCCCAACCTCAGTATATCGCATTCTCAATACATCAGATAATATAATGGCACTTCTTATTTGCAAATAATATTATGACTGATTTTATATCAAACACTTATTATTTTAAACTTAGGTGATGCCATAGCCTATACTAGATATTTGACACATATATATATGCACTGTTGCTGTGTTTGATTGAAGCAACTCACGCGTAGTTACCCCTCCCCTTCCCGGAGGGGCTCGGGGAAGGGTATTGTTTTCTCTCGGTTAGTCTGTTTGTTTTCACAATGTTAGTCTGCATATGGAAAGAATGGATAGTGAGCGATTGGTGAAAAAGATAACTAGATTTGATATGAGAGGTGTAAGGCTGAGAGGAAGACCACAAATAGGATGGATGGACAGTGTGAAGAGAGCGCTGGATGCGAGAGGGATGTCTGTTGAGCAAGGAAGAGTAGCTGTGCGTGACAGAAATAAATGGAGAGAAATTGTGAATGAATAAATGATGACGCAGCCCTGAGGGGATATTCTCCTGCATTTGGTCTGAACACCTAGTCAGGTCAGGTGCGGGTAAGGGGATAGGTCTGTTATGCTGTGCCAGGGGTAAACCAGCTCTGCTGTCGAGCCCTGCTGCGGATGTCACTGATTGCATTGTGCAGTTGACCCTTGTGCGGTGTGGTGCGGTGAGGATCTGTCCGTTCTCCTTTTTGGGGCTAAGATGCGAATCAATGTGTTTGAATGGATGAGTAAATGGGGAGTGTGTCGTCCTGTCTCGGCTACCTCCCTTTCCTTGGGGGATGCAGCCTAGGTATATAGATAGATAGTTTGTTTGTTCATCTGTCTGTCTGTCTGTCTTCATCAACTTTGTGCGAAAACTGCTGGTGCGATTTTGACTAAAATTATAGGGATGATGGACTATGAACTTCTGATTACCTTATTAAATTTTGGGACAAATTGGTTTAAGGCCCAGGCTGTAGGCCCAATAGATATATAAAAAACAAAACGGGGATGGGCAAAAATCGTTTTTTCGCCATAACTCCTTTCAGATTCGTCATATCGACATGAAACCAAAACCCAAAGGTGCATCTTTCAAATTTTCATCCTATAACATGCCTCATTACATTAGGAGGGTCACCCGCCAGTTAGAGGTAGGGGGTTCAGTGTCAGGTGGGTCAGCCTAAAATTTGAAATGGGCGTAAAACTGTAAATTTTCACCCGATTTACTCCAAATTTTATATGTGACATCTTTGACTAGATATCCTTTTGTGTTTATATGTCAGCACTAAAATGACTGCCGGGGACGGGTTTGAGGTGCCTTGGTATCGATTCTTGTTTTCCAGTATTATGATTTCACATGAACTGAAGCATAATAGTACTGCAGTAATATACACAGATTGTGCACAACAGCATATTGCAGGGACTAATTATCACTAACTTATCACGTACGAAGTTTATAAGTTATAATGCCATAGATCTCATTGGGGAGGGGGCGCTGGAGCACGATTACATTGTGTATATAGTTTCGCTGGTTATTCATCAGCTTCACTATGTGTGGCATGGGACTCTTTGTACCTATCTCTGCTGGCCCTGATAGGTGTTATCGTGTTGCGGAGTCGGGTGGTTTGGTGAAGGGGGGATGGAAGGAGCGGTAGGCTGCCGAGGGTAACTTGGCACCAAAGTTTGTGGTTAAGTGTTTGTACAGGTCAGATAGACTTGGAATGTTTAGTGTGGTCAAGCTGTGTTGGTAAGTTGTATTTGTGTGCCCTAGTATGATTGTGTAAACGCTTCTCTCCACTTTTTCAAACAGTTTTGTTTGTGTGTTTGTGAAAGAGGATGCCCAGGCCAAGTAGGTGTAAGTGAGTTTGGAAAATATGATGGTGTTGCATGTTTTCTTCAGCTCGTTTGGCTGACACTGTGATTTTAGCAGTGGGAGCAAGTAGGGACGGTGTGATGCCTTTTTGTTAATGACACTAACATGGCTCTTCCATATGAGGCTGATGTCTATGGTGATGCTAAAGAACTTTACAACTTTAACTTGTTGGAGGACATGGGTGCCCAGAATGATGTCAGGATGCACAATGTTGTTTGTGTCCAGGTTGATGTTCATCATTACTGTCTTTCAATGGTTGACTGTGACACCATTGTAAGAGGTCCACTCTCTCGAGTTGTTATTACTGTCCTGCAATGCATCAAAGCCAGGGGATATTATGTCAATAGTAACACTAAATGTTGAGTCATCAGCATATTTCCAACAATGGTTTATGTCCCTCAAAGCGTAATTTATGAGCATGAAGAAGCACACACAATGGACCCTTCAATGTTCACCACCAACTTTCGTGTTCTCGGGCCATGGAAGCATATATATCCTTTCTCATATCCTTTGACTAATGCAAAAAAAAAATATATATATATATATATATATATATATATATATATATATATATATATATATATATATATATATATATATATATATATATATATATATTAAAGGTATATTCACGCCTGTTCCAATTCTGTCCAAAACAAGGAGAGGGCCTACAAAAGGTACTGGACCCAACCCAACCCTGAATCATATCTTCTTTATATTTCTGCCCGGAATCATGCTAAGTCGGTTCTTTGCTTTAGTAGAAGTAATTTCATCCGTACTATATGCTCTGAACTCTCCAACTCGAATTCTTCCAACTCCTTCTGGCATCTTCCCAACGCCTTTCTAACAACTTTCCCTCATCATCCTTCCCTCGTCTTTTCTACTCTGATGGCTCTGTAGCTATTTCTTCTACCGATAAAACAGAACTCTTCACTCAGACTTTCTCCTCCAATTCCACCTTAGACAATTCCGGTGCTGTCCCTCCATCTCTCCCCCCCCCCCCTGACTGCCTCATGGCTGACATTAAAATGTCTTCATTTGATGTATTTTCTGCCATCACTAGCCTCAGTACTAACAAGGCATATGGGCCTCATGGGGTCCATCCTGTTGTCCTCAAGAACTGTGCATCTGTGCTTACACCCTGCCTAGGTAAACCTTTTCGTCTTGTGTATCAACTTGTACCTTTCCTTCTTGCAGGAAGTTTTCACTCATTCAGTCTATCCCAAAGAAGGGTAACTATTCTCAGCCCTCTAACTATCGCCCAGTTGCTGTAATATCCTGTATTTCAAAAGTTTTAGACTTCTTAACACAAAATTCTTAAAGGATCATTCCTATCAAAACTTTCTTTCTGGCTGCACTGACGATCTTCTCTCCTACCTTTCAGACTCCTGGCCATCCTCCTTTCGGGAAGCTTTGCTATTGCACTTGATATCTCAAGGACTTTCGATCGAGTCTGGCATAAATCTTTAATTTCCAAACTACTCTCTTAAGGTTTCTATCCTTCTATTTGTACCTTCATCTCTAGCTTCATTTCTGGTCGTTCTATAGCTGCTGTTGTAGAAAGCCACCGTTCTACTCCTAGATCTATCAATAATGGTGTTCCTTAGGGCTTTCTCCTTTCTCCAGTTCTCTCTCTTTTTATTCATTAATGACCTTCTAAGCTGTACATCTAACCCTATCCATTCGTATGCTGATGACTCCACCCTTCACCTTTCCATTTGCTTCCCACAGGGTCCATCTCAGCAGTTACTTCAGCAGACATGCGATGCGGCTATGGCACACCTAATGTCTGACTTGGCTCATACGTCTCATTGCGGTAAAAATAAACTTGTTTGTAATGCATCAATATCTCAGTTCTTACATCTATCAACCCGACAAAATCTTCCACAGGAGTACCCTCTAATTTATAACAATATCCAGCTTAATCCTGGATCATCTTTAAACAAGCTTGAGTTCATTCTCTCGGGATTTATCTTTGAAAGAATATATTACCTCTGTTGTAAAATCTACTTCCAAGAGACTAGGTGTGCTAAGCCAACTCCATACCTTCTTTACTCCTGCACAATTATTGACTTTATACACGGGTTTTATTCGCCCCTGTGTAGAGTACAAAGCTCCCCACATACAGCTCTTTTGAACAGGGTGGAGTCAAAGGCTTTTCGTCTCATTAACTCTCCTCCTCCTACTGGCTCCCTGCAGCCTCCGTCTCTTCCTGCATTGTTGTTTCTTTATCACTTTTCTATCACTACTGCATTGGTCACTGCTCCTCTGAATTGTCTACTTGCATCCCTCCACCACTACACTGGGTGCATAGCACCCATGTTGCAGGAAACTCTCATCCCTCTTCTGACCAGCTCTCTTATGCAATAGTTAGCTGTTACTCCCAGTCCTTCATTTATGCAACAGGTCAACTCTGTAGCTGTTTCCCTTTGACTGTTTTTTGTACTGTCTACGATCTCCAGTCTTTGAAACTCAGTGTGTCAGGGAGTCTCAGAGTAAATGGATCTTGAATTTGGCTCTCTGTAATTTTTTTATTTTTTTTTTATTATTTTTTTTTTAGGGGGAGCAATTAGCAGGCCCCTTTCCTTTGCGTCGTTCTTTCTTGCATGAAAAACAATCTTGGTGCTCTGTGGTATGCCACAGGCGAGGGGAAGGGAGGTGGAGACAGTCCCACCAAATCTAACAATTTATCGACGATCTGAGAGGAAGTTTGTCAGCTATGTAATCAAGTTTTCTCGCAGCCCAAGCTCGATCGCCTTCTTTATTAATGTGTTGTGGTTGACCAGGTAGAAAACTTTTGTGATGTCCACAAAAGCTCATGTATCGGATGTTGAAGGACTTCATGGTCCCAAACTGCTGAGAATCTAATGAACCAGCAGTGTCGGCATTGGCTAAGTCCAATCAAACACAAATTTCTCACAAAACAGACTGGGAATGGCGTGATGACAACAGGAGGTAGTTTGTTAAGGGTTTCCAAATTAGTGGATTTTGACCATAGAGTAATATATGCTGTCTTCCAAGCGCTGGGGCATTTACACTGTTTAAGTAATGCATTAATATTGGAAGTGAGAAAGGTAACTAACTCATGTGTGAATTTCTTAGACAGTTTACTGGAAAGTCAATGAGCAAAGGGCACCGTCTACTTTTGAGAGATTTAAGTATTCTTTTAATAATCAAAAAGTATATAAAAATATATTTTTTCAGGTATTTCAATGTGACCTGCACAAGGAATTTGAAGGGCCCAATGCATTTTTACCCTCCCCCTGAGAGTCAGAGGAGGGTGTTGTTATCACTGGGATCAATAGGCGTCTGTCCATCGAGTTGGGCGACAGGACAGCTGGATGGCAGGGTTGCTGGCCGGGCATAGAGATTTGATTTCCAGGCCAGAACTCAGAAAGTGATCACTATAGAGTCATGAAAGTTTACATAGTTATGTGATTTAGAAACTGAACTGGTGTCTTTTGATAGGTAGAATGCTGTGTCTTAAATAGTTTTTTTTTTTTTTAATAATGAAAAAGTAAAAAAATCGTTTCTGGGCTAGGACTCAGAAACTAGTACAGGTACAGGCTTCAAACTCTCTAGGAATATGTGTTAATATGCCTCATAGTGCCTTTTGGTAGGTAGAATGCCATGAGATTACATAATGTTATGACACTGCAAAAATCTATCTATCTATCCATCTATATATCTAGGCTGCTTCCCTCAAGGAAAGGGAGGTACGCTGCCACCAAATGTCATAAAAGACTTTGTAACTCCTTTGTAGTGATGTTTTATATATTAGACTTGTGGACGAGCGGTTGTTATACTTGAGTTGTTTGTAAGTAGATAATCTTGGTTCCCATTTGTCATGCAATGACAGGAGAGGTAAAGAAGAGTATGGGACAATTTTTATTTGTCTTGGAAATATTAACAAAGTCTCTCACACACGAGTGAGTATAAGTAGAGTTCCGCTAGCTACCTCCCTGTCTCGCTCTCTCTCTCTCTTCCAAGTTGCTAAGCCTTCCTCCCTACTACCTGCCGATTCTATGGCCTCTATCCTTCTGAGCTCTCTTTCCTAAATTCTGGTGAAACAGGGGTCGTGTCACGTGTGTTACACTATGGTTGGAAAGTTCCAGAAACCTGTGTGTGAGTATATGTGTATGTCACTAGGCTTTGTTCTCCTGCTGTTTCGCTGACAAACTAACTGCATCATCTCCTGACATTGCTACTTCCTAATCTGTCGTCAGCTTTTCCTCAGTTTAACTTGCAAGATCATTTCCCATTCCCAGGCTCGCATAGAGCTGTCTATCTGTCTATTTATCTATCTATCTATTATGATTTGTAAATATAATGTGGACTCATAACAGCCGAGACAGGACGACACACTCCCCATTTACTCATCCATTCAAACACATTCATTCGCATCTTAGCCCCAAAGGGGAGAAGGGACAGATCCTCACCGTACCACACTGCACAAGGGTCAACTGCGCAGTGCAATCAGTGACATCCGCAGCAGGGCCCGACAACACAGCTGGTTTACCCCTGCCACATCATAATAGACCCATCCCCTTACCCATACCTGATCCGACTAGGTGATCAGACCAAATGCGGGAGAATATCCCCTCAGGGCTGCGTCATCATTTATTCATTCACAATTTCTCTCCATATATTTCTGTCATGCACTGCCACTCTTCCTTGCTCAACAGGCATCTCTCTCACATCCAGCGCTCTCTCGTCACACTGTCCATCCATCCTATTCGTGGTCTCCCTCTCAGCCTTACACCTCTCACATCAGATCTAGTTATCTTTTTCACCAATTGCTCATTATTCATTCTCTCCATATGCTCAAACCATCGCAACACCCTCTGCTCAACTCTACCAGCCATCTCCCAGACAACTGTTCTCCTTCGCACTTTATCATTTCGCACTCGATCCATACGCATCACTCCACACATACTCCTCAGACACCTCATCTCCATTACATTCAAACTTTTCCTCTCTGCTACACCCATATTCCATGTTTCAGCCCCATATAACGCAGTCGGTACCACAACACCCTCATACAGCCTTCTCTTTACATCTATTCTAAGCGAACGACATCTAAACACTTTTTTCATTCCTCCCAGCACCTTTCTTACTTCATTTATTCTAAACTTCACTTCTGCATCTGTTCTTCCATCCACAGCTACATGTGACCCTAAATATTTAAAACACTCTACCTCCTCAAGCAACTCACCATTCAAAACTATATTCATCCCCCTACCATCTACCAACTTCGTACACTTCATCACTTTACTCTACTTCTCATTTACTTTCAATTTCCTCCTTTCACACACCCTCCCAAACTCCTCTACCAACTGTCTCAATCTCTCCTCTGAATCAGCCACCAGTGCAGTATCATCTGCAAACAGCAGCTGCTTCAGAATCCACTCTCCACCATCAACATTCACCAGACTCAGACCTCCACCTAAAACTCTTGCATTCACCTCCCTTACAACACCATCCATATAAATATTAAACAACCAAGGCGACATCACACATCACTTTTGCAGCCCCACTCTCACGGGAAACCAATCACTCACAGCATTTCCCACTCTTACACACGCTTTACTTTTTACATAAAAACTTTTCACCCCTTTTAGTAACCTACCATCAAGTCCATACAATCTTAAAACAATCCACAAAGCCTCCCCATGAATTCTATCATACGCTTTCTCTAAATCTATGAATGCCCAAAACACATCCTTGCTTTTCGCTAAATACTTTTCACACACTTGTCTCACAGCGAACACATCATCCACGCATCCCCTCCCTCTTCTAAAGCCACACTGCTCATCACCAATCACTCCCTCTGTACTCTCTCTAACTCTCATAATTAACACTCTACCATACACCTTACCTACAACACTCAACAGACTTATACCCCTAAAGCTAGTACATTCATACTTATCACCTTTGCCTTTATACAACAGGACCAAACAAGCACTTGCCCAGTCAACTGGCACCATACCTTTCACAAAGCACACATTCAACAATCTTACTAACCCGCCAACAATAGTCATTCCACCACCCTTCAGGCATTCCACAGCACACCCATCCATACCTGCAGATTTTCCTGTTTTCATCTCCTTTACTGCCTTCTCCTCTTCCTCCTTCGTGATCAAAGAATCATTCAACTCTCCCAACACTTTTATTCCTTGCACCTTTCCATCTGCCACAATCTCAGCCACCCTTTCCTCCTCTACATTTAACAATCTTTCAAAATACTCTGCCCATCTCTTTCTTACTGCATCCATCTCAGTTAACATCCTTCCAACCTCTGCTTTTACTCGCTCTTCCTTCCCAGACTCTCCCTTTCGCACCCTTTTAACCTCCTTCCAGAACATTTTCTTATTCTGTTGAAAATTCTCAGTCAGCCGCCTACCCCACCTCTCATCTGCTGCCACTTTATCATCAAGCACAGCCCTTCTCGCCCTATTCCTCTTTTCCTTATACCTCTCAAATGACACCTCATCCTTCCTCTGCAGCCACACTTCATATGCACGTCTCTTCTCAGCCACAGCCATACTTACTTCCTTGCACCACCATTCACTCTCTTTTCTCACACCACCACCCACACGTCTCACACCACGCACCTCTTCTACATGCCCCACCACAACGCTCTTAAACAACTGCCATTCCTCCTCCACACTGCCATTTTCCTGATCCTGCGTTCCACTCATCTTTCAATTTCTCCTGATACTCTATCATTTTCTCTCTTTTATCCAACTCACTCACTTTCAAAACCTCCCTGCCACACCTAGCCCTCCTAGCTCTCACTCATCTCCTACCTACTGTACTCTTAACTTTCCCTCCACCAGGTAGTGGTCAGACATACCTCCACTCTCCCCTCTCCGAACTCTCATATCCAACAATCTTCCTAATACATTCTTAGATCAACCACATAGTCCATCAATGCTTTATCAACCACATAGTCCATCAATGCTTTATCAACCACATAGTCCATCAATGCTTTATCCACAACCATTCCACCCTCATGTCTCACCCATTTATACTTATAAATATCTTTCTTCTCGAACAGCGTATTTCCAATCACCATCTCTTTCACAACACACATCCCTATCATTCGTTCCCCATTTTCATTTCATCCAGGCGCACCATGCATACCAACTACACCTTCAACTGCTACATTTCCCACTCTAGCATTCAGATATCGCATCACTACCACATTCACATTCGCTCCAAAACTCTACAGACACTCATCAACATCATTCCAGAAAGACTCTCTCTCTTCTTCATCCCTTTCACTACCAGGCCCATATGCACTCACAAACACCCACAACTCACGTTCAAATTTCGCTTTCACCCACATCAGTCTCTATGACACCTCCTTCCATTCAGTCACACATTGCTGTACTTCCGGACTCACTAACAAGGCCACACCTTCTCTTGCCCTTTCCCTATCAACACCTGTCAGTCTTCCATTAAAAAATACATAACACTAATAACTTTAATGCATTTTTCCATTCAAACTTGGCAACTATTACACCTAGAAGGAAGAAATTGTGCATGATAAATGATTATACAAATATCTGATTATGTTTGCATTTTCATGACTGTACCTATCATGTGATCATAAAAAATGGCTGCCTAAATTAAAAAAGCATGAGTCATAAATTCATCAAATATGCTGATAACTTCATTATTACCATGGATACACTACTGAAATATTTAAGTTTTAATGTCTCAGTGTTATACAGGGGGGGGGGGGAGTCCGTTATGACCTTGGTCCGGTGTGCAGGGAGGTGGGGGGGTATGTGCTTGGTTAGAATGAGGTTTGCAACAACGTAGCATTGCCGGTGTTTAAACCCAAGATCATGAAATTATACACATTGGTATATCTTTACTAGATACACGTTTTGCCCAGGGGAGACCCCCCAAACACTCCCCATTGGTTGGGGGTGGCTCTCTGAGATTCCGACAAAAGTCTACATACACTTTTGTGGTTTTTAAGACAGGAAACTCGAAATTATACATAGAAGTAAGCGTTCACCTCGGCCACATCTAGGACAATGCCGTAGTTTTTACCTTGGCATACGAAGTTTTGTACAGTAGTACTGTAGACCCTCGCCCGCACCGCAGTTTGTAGAGAATGGAACCCCCGGGGTTTCCTCTACAATATATCAGCAGTGGGCACAGCTATCAAATGTATCCTTTGTCTTGCTTCATTAGCAATGTCATTTACATATCTTTATAATATAATTAACGACAGACGCTTCTTCCACTGGGATAATAGTTCCTACTTTAAATACGATATGATGTGTTAAAGAAAAACTTTTTGCACTTATTAACTCTAACATGACGGTCCTCACCACATCAGTCTTGTCTGAAACTTTCCATTCACCTGTTCCCTTTGATTCATCTCTTTTTGCTCGTTTGTCTCTTATTTCTACTATTCTCTGCCCTCCCATTCCCGTCTTCTCTCTCTAATCTCCCCAGCCTCCCTGTCTCTCTCACTCTGACCTCATAATCTCGTGGTCCAGTTTCCCCCACTGATCATCCATGACCCACAATGCACAGGTAATGGTACCTGACACACTTTACCATCTTTCATTTTTCTCATCTCCCTTATTCGTTATTTCATTTTCCCCCTTTTCTCTTATTATGATTTATTTTATTGCTTCAGTTTATTTCATTACTCTTTTTTTCCTCTTATTATTTTATTGTCCTATAATTTTCCCCATTGTTTCGTTTACCTTACTTTCTGTATCAAATGAGTACAACAAAAGAAGCAAACAGCAACAGGATCTTTTTGATGCCATTTGTTGAAGAGTTCCTTATTTATATGGTATTTATTTAATGAGCTTAATACATGGTTAGCAAACCAGAAAGACTCTCCCAACTCTCAAAAATCTCTAGCCAGTGGGACCGGGATTTAGTTAAGGCGATTTCCATCCTTGGAATAACTTTTATGAATATTTTGAGGGAAATAAGTACAGGGAAAATGTTTTACTCTGCATTACCCTTTGAAGAAAAATAATTTCAAATCAACACAGGGAAACTATGGATGCTAACCTCTGAATATGTTTATTAAGTCTTATATTATAGAAATCATACAATTGAACTCTCTTACTCAGGAGGTCACAGTATTTGCTGGGGATTTGAAGCCAAACATATATAAGCTGTTTTCAAAAATTAGTTCTGAACTGCAAGACAGTGTGTCCCACATGTTAATAAAACAAAAGCATTCTGGGGCCGAATGCCAATCGTCTGCTGAACAATGTTGTTGACTTAGGTAAGCTACCTACAATGCAAATTTGAAGAAAAGTCGCAAAACTATACGGGATTCAGTCACCGTGTTTCGCAAATAATCCAGTCTTTATTAAATACTATATATATATGACTACTGGCATTCGGTCGTCTTTGACCAGATCCCCACCAAAAGTTAAAGACCTCTGCACATCCACAAGGTTGCTACTTCCTGAAGGTTTGGTGAATTTTCGTCTTCAACTTTTCGAGTTATGTTGGGAACACACACACACACACACACACACACACACACACACACACACACACACACACACACACACACACACACACACACACACACACACACACACACACACACCGACAAATAGCCTCGTCTTGCTAACGGCGGGCAACAAGTGAACTGAACAAGACGTGTTTTGCTTGATGTGACTGAACATGTATACCAACATTTGTATACCATTATTTCGAGTATTACTAACTTAGTTAATTGTAACATGCTTCTCTACTGCTATATTTTCATATCCTCTGGTAGTGCTATCTCCATAATAGATTTATTTTCCTTGAATAAAAAAAATTGATCATGGATACATTATCTATGCAGAATTAAGTAATTTAACATATTTTCCCATATGACATATAGACCTGTTGAAAATTTTATCCTGCAAATTTAGAATACATACAAAAGACATGACAAGACACAAAGATCGGATAGCAATGGTGCTTCAAAAGCATTTAAACTTATCATAATGCTCCATATTATGTAACAGACGAATAAATTTTATGGTTCAGAGTTACGTTGTTGAAATGAAAGCCAATCGCCAGGATTTTCACTTGTAAACGTCCCCTGGGTTATCCAATTTGAGATTCCAAGAGCAGTTGGCCATCATTATTATATTCCAACTTCCTACATGTTGAGGTTCCATTGCTGTAACGTCCTGATGGAATCTTTCTCCTTGTTCTTCACTGTATGCCACACAATTCTGACGAAATTAGTCTAAATGAGCATTAGGGAAGTGTGTCTTTACACTTGTTCTACTTTCGCTGGTTCCTGAAATTTACCAAGAGATCCTGAAGAATTTTCAAGTAGTCATCAGACTGTCCATTCCCAAGATTATCTGGACATTGCATCTGAATGAGTCCAATGTATTTCTTATTAATTCAGTGGGAGATTCTTCAATGCTTTCATTATATCCCAACTCTGGTCGTATAGAGATTCCAGCCTCCAGTGTTTCATAATTTATTTATTTGCTGAAATTTGGATTCATGTTGCTTGAATCCTTAATTTCCTTGTCCAGTGCTTTGGCGACGTTCTTCATTAACCCCAGCTTCATATGAAGAAGTCATAGCAGTGCATTCCAAGGATTCGCCAGAGGAACAGTATTTTCAGTGTTTGAACGTGGAACTAGTTCTTTCCGTGTGTAGAGCTGATCATCAGCTCTACTGTCCCAGAGACAGAGGATGCATGGGTATTTTATGTATCCACCTTGGAGGCCAGTTAAAAGTTCTATCACCTTTAGATCACATAATATAAGCCAGTTATGATGGACATACTTTAAGGCTGATATCAGTGCTTTAAATTTGTCATAGTTTATCAGTAGGAAGGGATGCACCATCACTGTTATTATAAAGAAGAACCTGTTTGGACCTCCTGTTGAATGAATTAATAAAAGCTTCTACTCTCCAGAGCCATAATGCATTCCAATTTGCTCAGTCAGTCCTTGGGTGTTATTGCAAATGATCGCTGATCCTTGTATCTCAGAGAGTGGTGTAAGCTTCTTTTTGCGATACCGATACCATGGAAATATTGTGTTCGGTTTAGAACATAAAAAGACAGAAACATAATATTAACAATATAAAATGAGGAAGAAACAGATAGAAATATTTTATCACAAGAGCTGTGACACGGCAAAAAGAAACCCCTTGTCGTATCTAAATATCTTGATAAGATACATCAAAACCAATGCAATCCTGAACCATACTGTAATATTTACAATTAAAAATGTACAGTGGATTCCATGGAAAAAAAATGTAGAGAAATGTAATCACATACACTTGGATGACAACTCTATAAAATGGTAAGCTTATTATCTTGTTGATATTTCTTGTATTTTTTACTCACTCTTGGTCAGATACTTGTCTGCCATCGTTGTACTCGCTTGAGGTTCCCCATTTCAGTTTTTATAATACGGCTTCAATAACTTTTCAGTCATTCCTTTTTTTTTTTTTTTTTTTCATTTTTTCACTGTTCGTTTTATCAACTTGGATAATAATAGTGTAGCAGGCATTTATGCTGTTTATATCAGTGATAACCATTTACATTTGCCAGTACCAAGGAGCATCTGCCGCTGTATGGGTCCAGTTAAATAATTTATGTAGATCTTTCTAAATTACCTGCATTTACAAAGATCTATCTATTCTATCACTAATTTTGGCATCATTCAGAAAATCTGATAGTTTTCAGCACAGGCCTGCATTAGTACTGTATGCGTTTGTTAAAAACAAACCAGGACCCAACACGTGTTACCGGTACTTTATTTCTTTCCTACTTGTCAGAACTGTTTGCATCCTGATTGTAAATTTTCAATTCAAATGAACACACAACATTTTTAAATTAGCTTAATTTCTGAGGAAGTCATTTATGGGGAACTTTACTGGGCCCCTTAGGAAAATGTTGATAGAACACTTTAGTGAATAATATGATTTCATCGTTATGTTCTAAATATTATTGAAAAAAGTAAAGGACGCATTTGATAGCCGCACCCACCCGCCAATATTGTAAGGGGAAAAAATAATTGTTTATCAGGAGGCGGGAGAGGCGAACACCAGGGTTTCCACCCTCCATATACTCTGATCTGGGAGGTGGTAGGTGGTGGCGATCATCCTCAACACCCTTGATGTAGAATTGCCTACTTCTTCCTCCACCTTTATCATTTATATTCTTTGTCTGCTCTCCTCTCTTCATATTAACCATTCATCCTGTAACATTCTGTTACTCTTCTTTCCACATCAGGTGGTTCTACATCGAGTGAGAAGCCTAAAGGTTTCCTGTAAACCAGGAAACCATTTTTAGTGTCATGTGGTAATCTAATAACCAAATATTGGGGTGATGTGGAACCTACTGTTGTGCCGTTGTTAAGTGGGTAGAGATACGCAAATGCGGCATCGATCAGGGAACCAAACCTTTACATTCTTCCCCATGCCTCACCATGGTGAGGCACTGTCTACTGCAAGGGAACATCGGTTCACTGCATAGGATGGTTCAGCAGGAGTGGTTGCCTGACTATGGTTGGTGGAACTGCTTGGCCAGGCAGACTAGGGTTACTCAACAACTCTGATCTGGGTGAAGGTCTACTATTGTGCAAATTTTCGTGTGCCTATGTAAAAACACCGCCAATGTCTCCTTGGAGGTAATCCCTCCCTCGTGTGGGTGGTCACTGGGGATCCCACCCTTCCTAAAACATGGCCAGCGTGAATGTCTACCGGTTTAAAAAAAATGGTGTTCCATGATTAAAAACCTCAACCATGCATTTTTTTTTTTTTCCGTGATGCCCTGGGGCCAACCACTCCCCTGTGGGTACTGATCTTTGTGGGTCTTCGCCCTGCCTATAATGTGGCTTGAGTAAAGATCAATAATTAAGTAAAGTTTTATACTCTGGTAAAAAAATATAGCATTGTCCTTCCTAATGGTGGGCACAGGGTTCACACCCTACCTATCATGTGGCTGTGGTAAACACCTACCTTATTTTTTTTTTTTATGTGGAGTAGAAGGAACCAAAGGCAATGAGCCTCAAAACTGTTCCTTCCAAGAGAAAAACAAAATACAAGAGAGAGCCAAATTCAAGATCCATTCATTTCGAGATGCCTTGACACACTGCATTTGAAAGACTGGAGATCATGGGAAGCAGGAAATACAGACAGAGGGAGACAGTTCCAGAGTTGACCTGTTGCATAAATGAAGGACTGGGAGTAACGGTTAACTCTTGCATTAGAGAGTTGGACAGAAAAGGGGTTAGAGTTTGCTACTAGACGGGTGCTACGCACCCGTTATAGAAGTGGAGGAATTCATGCAGACAGTTCAGAGGAACAGTGACCATTGAAGTAGCGATAGAAGGGATAAAGATGCAACATTACGGCGAAGAGACAGAGGTTGAAGGGAGTCAGTAAGAGGGGGAGAGTTAATGAGACGAAAAGCCTTTGACTCCACCCTGTTGAGAAGAGCTGTATGTGGGGAGCCTCCCCACACATGAGAGTTGTACTCTACACAGGGGCAGATAAAACCCCTGTATAGAGTCAACAATTGTGCAGGGGCAAAGAAGGAACGGAGTCGGCTTAGCACATCCAATCGCTTGGAAGCAGATTTTACAAGAGATGTAATATGATCTTTCCAAGACAAGTTCCGAGCAAATGAAACCCCAAGCATGTTCAAGGATGATGCAGGATTAAGTTGAGTATTATTAAACATAAGTGGGTATACCTGTGGAAGATTTTGTCGTGTTGATAGGTGCAAAAACTGAGTCTTTGATGCATTAAAAACAACCAGTTTTTTTTTACCCCAGTCAGAGATACGAGCCAAATCAGACATTAGGTGTGCCATAGCCTCATCCCTTGCCTGTTGAAGTAACTGCTGAGATGGACGTTGTGGGAATCGAATGGAAAAGTGAAGGATGGAGTCATCAGCGTACGAGTGAATAGGGTTAGATGTACAGCTTAGAAGGTCATTGATGAATAAAAGGAAGAGAGTCGGTGATAGGACAGAGCCCTGAGGAACACCAGGGCTCTGTCCTAGGAGAAAAACGATAGCCGTCTACTATAGCTGCTATAGAACGACCAGAAAGGAAGCTAGAGATGAAGGCACAGGTAGAAGGATAGAAACCGTAAGATGGCAGTTTGGAAATTAAAGATTTATGCCAGACTCGATCGAAAGCCTTTGAGATGTCAAGTGCAATGGCAAAGCTTTTCCCAAAGTCCCAAAAGGAGGATGACCAGGAGTCTGAAAGGTAGGTGAGAAGATCGCCTGTGGAGCGTCCCAGACGAAACCCATACTGACGATCAGATAGAAGGTTGTGATAGGATAGATGCTTTAAAATTTTCCTATTAAGAATAGACTCAAAAACTTTTGAGATACAGGATGTTAAAGCAATTGAACGATAGTTAGAGGGTTGGGAATGGTCACCCTTCTTTGGGACCGGCTGAATGAGAGCAAACTTCCAGCAAGAAGGAAAGGTACAAGTTGACAGACAAAGGCGAAAGAGTTTGCCTAGGCAGGGTGTAAGCACAGAAGCACAGTTCTTGAGAACAACAGTGGGGAATCCATCAGGCCCATATGCCTTATTAATACTGAGGCCAGCAATGGCAGAAAATACATTAGCTGAAGAAATTTTAATGTTAGCCATGAGGAAGTCAGAGGGGGGAAGTGATGGAGGAACAGCACCAGAATCGTCTAAGGTGGAATTGGAGGAGAAAGTCTGAGCAAAGAGATCTGCTTTATCAGAAGAAGAAATAGCTACAGAGCCATCAGCGTAGAAAAGAGTAGGGAAGGATGATGAGGTAAAATTGTTAGAAAGGTTTTTGGCAAGGTGCCAGAAGGAATGGGAAGTGTTCGAGTTAGAGAGTTGAGAGTATTTTGTACGGATGAAATTATTTTTAGCAGAGCGAAGAACAGACTTATCACGATTCCGGGCAGAAATGTATAAAAGATGTGATTCAGGGGTGGATTGGCTCCGGTACCTTTTACAGGCCCTCTCCTTGTTGCGGACAGCATTAGAACAAGCGTGATTAAACCAAGGCTTTCGTGCATTAGTCAAAGGATATGCAGTGTCTACTTTTGAAAGGTTAAAAATTTTGGCTAAGCATAATGGCTTTACCGTGGTCCCTGGGGTCCGACCCTTCCCCTGTGGGTGGCGACTCACACTGATTCCACACTTTCCAAAACGTTGCTGGGGTGCACATCTATCAGTGTTAAAATTTTTATGTCCTTAGGTTAAAATTTTTTTGTTGTGCACAACAAATTTCACCAAGACCACTAGGGTTCCTTCTGCTGAGGGTGGCTTTTAGGGTTCCCACCATGCTCAAAATATGGTGCGAGTAAAGCTCTACCATTATTTAAAAGTTCCTGTTCCCAGGAAATAAATGCCGTGCCTAACAGTTTTGGCTGGAACCCCCAAGGGGCTGCAGTCCCAGTGGGGGGTGCTTCTCGTGCATCAAACCCTACTTGAAACCTGGCCCGCGGTAAGTCTACCACTGTGCGGAAATTCGTTTTCTTAACACTCCTTCCAGAAGTCTTGGATCTCGTTTGTCAAGAAAGAACAATAAATCAGTGAGTGTGTGAGGGAGGGAGGCGATGACACAGGGACAGACACTAGAATTGGCCATCACTATGGATGTGGCAAAAAATTTAGGACTCATAATGTTTGACCAACTGCTGTAAAATCCGGTTTGTGAATATTTTTTATTTGTTTCTATGTTCTTAGAAAAAAAAAAAAAAATTTTCTCATACTGATTCTACCAATTTGCAAGCCTAACTCATTAAATTACTTGGACAGCAGTTTCCTCATAGTGACTTCTTACCATATCTGAGAAACGTTTCTAGTTTCTACTCTTGTGGCAGCCTGCTGCTCCATAATGTTAATTATGTTCACAGGCTGGGTTCAGGTCTTTGAAAATTCATTCCTTACTTTCATTGTTAATCGCTCTTGTTTTCCCTCTAGTTCCTCTGATTCATTTTTCACCTTATCTCCAATTAATATTTCTCTCATTGTTTGTATTTATCCGTACTTTCCTTCCTTTTCTTTTTGTCCAAAACATTCTTCCTTTTTCCTTTGGTCTAGTCTATTTCCCTTTCCTAATATTTCCTTCTTTTCATTCATGACATCTCTTTCTCTTCCCTTTTCAGTCCTTCTTTTATCAATATACCCTTCATTTCTCTCTCTCTCTCTCTCTCTCTGACACACACACAAAGCAGTAACGAGGTCAGACACGCTTGCTATGAGTTTTCGTGGAAACAAAGGAGAGAGAGAGAGAGAGAGAGAGAGAGGAACCCATTTTCTGTTGCATAGCACAATGATGGGTAACCCTGTGGGCGAGTTTCTTTCTCAGGGTTAAGTTTTTCATTTTGTTCCCACTGTCTCTAGATAATTTATTTTAGCTTACGTTCGATTTTATTAACTGGAAGGATTAGGATGGGAGTCCATTAGCTCCTTTAGTACTACTGTTCTCACTAAGTAACTACCAGTTGTTGGTCACCGGATCAACTGTCTCATGATAGGAGTAACGGACATATTCTGATCACCATATCTTCAAATTTTATTCAGCTGAGACTGAATATAGTTGTCTGAGTGTAAATATCTATAGGCCTACCAATTACCCTTCCATGACTGAAGCAGTTATAACATTCCATTTCAGCAAAAGCTAGGCTGTTTTATTCAACTGCGAGTGAGCCACTGAGGACAGAGAGTGTTATTACCGGTAAGAGCTAACTTATGATCATGATTTTTATTTTTTTTATCATTTATGTATTGTTTCCGACTTCTATATGGGGTCGATGATCGAAATAAACCTGATTTGATTTACAAGTTTGGTTTTAGCCAGCTTTACAACCAGATGCCTTTTCTGACGCCAACCCTCCCTATTTATCCATGCTGGGACTGGCAAGTTAGACTGGCTTCTCCACCCCTCCCCGGCAGATAGGGGTAGTGATTTTAATCTGAATGCTGCTAATAGGCCCTTTTCTTGTCTGGCCCTACTAAGTCGAAGTAGTACTGAAGTCTTCTCATTACTATTAGGTAATGCTCATTGTGCAAGCTTGCCTCTACCCCCGAAGGGAGCTGAAGTAGCATGGCAGGCCTCCTCCTCACCCTCCTCGTCCTTAACCTCAAAGACCTTCACCATTCCCAGCAAGGGCTCTGGCTCAAGAGGGTCTCGGGAGAGGTGAGGGATGAGGTAGCCTTTCTGTTCTCCTCTGTGCCCTCCTCTTCCCCACCCCTGAAGGGCCACCTTCCCTTCTGGCTGGGGCTCTTGCTCAAAAGGTCTCGAGAGAGATGGGTTAGGAAAACAGTTACTGTACCAATAGTGACTGGATTATGACTCAGGTGAGGGGAGTGCTTTTAGTCTGACTTATGGAAGTAGGCCCCTCTAGCTTGGTCGCACCTATCTAGTCAAGCCCCAGCAGGTCAAAGCAATATTCAAGCTTGCTCACCACTGCAAGGTAGCACTCCATGAGCAAGATCATGAGAACTATAGTTTTATATTCATTGAGAGGCAGTGTCCATTGGAATGAACAGAACTAGATATTTTCAAAAGTTAATAAAGGGGGAAAACCCAGGGTTCAGACCCATAACCTATGCGACTATGAGCCGTTAGGCGGATAACAGAACACTAAGTACTCTTCCAGCATCACCCCACCGGCAGCAACACTGGGACTCAGTGAGGTATACGTGTTAAAGCATGCTAATTTTATTGACCTGAATGAGGATAGGAGCCTGTGAATGCTAATAATAATTCTGTTCCAATGTTCTTTTTTTTTTTTCTTCTCCTGGTAAGTATGATCCTCACTAACCTGAGAGTGTTAATGCTGGTATCATCAACTTTTTCATGACTGGGACATCTACTGTCTTCTATTCTAGCTAATACTAAAAGATGTTACTTAACTCAGTGTGAGTCGTAGGATCCTGAGTGTTAGAATGCATATTACATGTAGGAACAAAAAGAAGCATGCGGAATTCAACAACCACGCAGTGTATTCTGTCTAAATGCCCAGCAACATGACCAGACCAACTGAAGCACTATCCCTGCTTCTGATGTAGAGCTTATGGTATGGGTTATCACCATGCTTTGAAATTAATGAGCATCGTCCTCCAACACAACAGACGCTCACTGACTTTATGGTGAGGTCTTAAGGCCGAGCATTTAATCCTTTTCTTTACCCTTGCCCTTTGACTGATTGATTGCAAAAACGTATTTCTTCATCCATACCTGACCAGTAACCCATACACTACGTTTCGTTCAAATTAGCTCAAGTGTATAAAAGTTGATCTTACCCTACGACCATGACTTCTGACCCATTATTCTGACAATAGAATTATTTCATCCTCGGTTATCCATCAACCGTTCCTCGAACTTTCATCCATATCGAACCAAAATTATCTGAGTTACAGGCCGGACCTTTGAGCTTCTCCTTTGGCCATTACTTTAGGCCGAGTTTTCTCTAACCTCAGTTTCATCATTTTTTCCAGTCCGTCTACCGTTCGATCAAGTTTGGTCAAAATCATTTCAGGTTTGAAAGGTTTGAAAAGGTTGAAAGGTTTATTTTATTCAAGCGACCTCACGTGGGGTTTTGGAGTAGGCTACATAGGGTTTTGCAAAGAACAGAATACAATACTGTACATAAAGTAACTTCTAAGAGTAAACAAATAGAAATTAAATCATTCATTTACTGTTGGAAGCATTGTTAAGATATAATACATTATTCAGATGGTTTTTCATTAGCTGAAGCATTCCATTATCTCTCCTACATATTTAGCCAATTTAAGAATAACGGTGTTATTTGCTGCTGAATATCTGACATCTTTATCGTATTCAAGCTGTCATAAAAATATCTTTTCATATATGGTTTCCTTTGGGAAATGAAATATGGACACTTAAATAACGAAATTCGTCACCAGTATCACCATCATTACAAAGAGTACGCACTCGTTCATTTAAATTAATGTTGTCATGTCTCCCCCTAACAACTGGTAGCTTATGGTTTCCACATTTAAAGTTACATAACTGAATATTCTCTTGGTAGTGCAATGAGATAATATTGCAACTTCTTACCTGTAGTCATTAACCTGTAATTTATACACACAGTGGTTTTATCAACATCTCTCCATTTTCGACTATAAATATCTCTCGATTTAAGCTTGAATGCTTCCTTGAACCACTCTCCATTAAAATTCATTGGATCATCAAATATATTTGATATACCATTGCTGTCAATAAGGAATTTAATTTTGTTTAACTAAGGTGATTTATATTGATCTGTGTCATATAATGTCTTAGTAAACTTATATAGCACATTTGAGATTCTAAGCCAAAAGTTGACCATTCTGTTGTCTATGTGCTCGGACATAGTTTTAATTCCAAGTTCCCCGTACAGTAGCAGTAGGCCTAACCAACTTAAATAATACCTTCAGCAATCTGTTGTATATTTTATTTAGAATATCCAGATTCTCATAACCCCAATTTCACATCCGTTCAATAGAATTGGCAATGCGAGTTTTTCATATAAATCAATACTTATATCTAAAGGAAGATTGAACTCGTTGACTTTACTTAATAATCCATACGCTGCTTTTTTGGCTTGTAGTACTTGTTTTTTCTTAGCTTTGTGAAATAACCATTGAAGTTAAATGTCGTCCCAAGTTACACATAATCGTAAACTACTTGAATACTGTCATTTGCAAACTTAAAGCTCTTATATATTTTTTACCTTACCCGTAGAAAATACTAAGACTTTAGTGTTATCTGTATTTACCTGCAGTGCCCAAAGGCTACAGTAATCTCGAATGGCATGTAGAGCAAGTTACAACTGTTTATCATTATCTGCAAATACTATGGTGTCATCAGCATATAACAGGCAAAACAGACTGAAATACGTATTTACATTTTTCTCATTCAAATTGCTAGTAACTGTTCCACTAAGAAATGGTACCCTGGAAAACTAATTACTAATATAGTTACTGAAATCATTTAAGTATAGTGAAAAAAGTAATCGAGATAAGTTTTCACCTTGTCTGACACCAATATTACAAGGAAAATAAGAAGAATTTCTATTGTCTACTTGAACACAAGACTTAGCAATTAAAAATAAACTACATATCACCCGTAGTACGTAGTATATTAACATCTTTTCCCATAAAGCTGTCCTCTCAGTGAAGTCAAATGCTTTTCTGTAGTCTATGAAAAAACAGAATAGTTGCCTTTTGTGTGCTATATAGAAACTGGACAAAATATATAAAGTAAATATCTAATCCAGAGTGCTATGGTTTTTCCTGGAGCCAGCTTGCTCATACAATCAAAGTTTATGAATTGTCATATATTCATGAAGTCTAGTATTAAGTAGAGATGTAAATAATTTGCAAAGACAGCTCAGCAACGTTATACCTCTGTAGTTATCAACATTATTAATACTACCCTTGTTCTCATAAATAGGCTTAATTACACCCAGTGTCCAATCTGTCGAAATAACTACTGAATTTAAAATTACATTAAATAACTGTGCAATAACCAATAAAACACAATCAGGACAATTTTTTTTAAAACTCATTTATAATGTGATCGACTCCAGGAGCATTGATGTTTGTCAAGCTCTTTAAATGTCTCATAATCTCTTCGCTTGTAAATACCCTATTAATAACTTCATTTTCATTCCCTTGATTAGTAGTCCTCATTACCATCCGCAATATTCCCATTCCCATTCCCTAACTTAATATAATGAGCTGCAAAAGTTTCGAGAGGGATAATACCCACTTTCTGCTTAGGCTTAGAATATATACGATATTCCAGTAATCTGAGGGTTGCTTGATTAGAAAGTTTTTATGTGTTTATGTAAACTTTTTTTCGTATGTCAGTTTTGTTTGCCTAATCACTCTCCTATGATTTTTTGCTTTATTTCTTAAGAGGAGTTTAGTGTCACTGTTATTTTTACTGTGTACTGAGGGGTTAAAATGCATGTATTCTCTTCTTGATATCTTACACTCATCATTAAACCAAGGTTTATCTTTAGTTATTTTCTTAGAATATTTGGAGTGTTTCGTTATTTCTCGGTACATTTATGTATCCTTTACTGGCTGAAGGAAGGTATTATGCAACTGTTCAGTGTGTCTACTGATCCCTGACATCATCAAGTGCGTCTAACTTTTATTTTATATTATTAATTTTATGTTCATCAATTGAGTCAAAATAATTGCATTTTTATCAGCATTCCATTTACATTTTACACATCTGCTTGTAGCTTCATATTTATCTTCGTTACTGGGAGCTAACATGTACAATGTCAGTCATGTGAGTGGATATTTCTAATGGTCTGTGTTTATCCGATAACAAAGAATCAAATAAGTCTACACTGAAATATCTAATTCTAGGAAGCATAAGTGGTGCGCAGATAACATAATCACACTATTGTCTTCGCAAGTTGGAGCACCGACATACTTGTCCAAACCTAGTCTTCCATTAACAATGTTTAACTCGAAGCACTGACAAAGTTCAATTCATTTCCTGCCATTATTGTTAAATTTTTTTATACTAGATTGACTACTATAATCTCTAACCATTAGAACTAGCAAATTATGTTCATCTTTTATTTTACATACAGCAAGAGCTAAGTCATGAGGTATAGGCTATAAACGGATCCCAATATGAAATGATGCTTTACCTTAACCCAGAGAAATGAGTCACATAACATACCTTTACCAAAATTGATCTGATTAATGTTATCGGTATAATTATTATAAACAAAAATATTAGCACCATGTACAGTCGCCAAACTTTCCACCTGGGCCACCTAGCCGCGAGAGGTGGGTAACAGGTGCTGGCAACAGTGTATCTGTTTGTTCGTGTGTACTGTACATGCCCGACGAAAGTTCGGATCATCAACTCGCGTCTTCCGTAATGAACCTCAGTCAGAGTTCATCCCATTATTCAGTCGACAATTTTTAGCCGACAGAATTTCAAAGGAACATCTTGAAAGTATTGGATAATGTGAGTATTGAAAACAGTAAGTAAAATAATCTAAAAGACCGCATCTTTACATATATTACATATTTATAAACATATTCATTTTCATTATTACATGATAAACCCATGGCTAAAAATTGTCTAGTGAATAGCGGGGGGAAGAACCGTCGTGTGACCGGCCCTTACAGTAGAAAAATAGATACCGACGTCTGACTTGGTTTTTCATTTCGCCAGTCCTGGGCCGGTCTCAAACCTATTGAAATACAATTCTTGATCCGAGACATGATTACAGTAGATACAGTAAGTTAGGTCATTAATCGTTACAGGATTATTCATTGGGAGGATATTAATTTAATTTAAGTAGGAGAGATAGGAATTGTACTGTAGATGTCGGAGGTTGAAGCTTGTTCGTTGAGGCAGAATACTGCCTCGATTCAGTTAGTCATGAGTCGACTGACATAATGTATCCACCCGTGACTGTTTCAGCCTGTAATGATAATTTCATGTTCGTTATATTGCATTTACAAATCACATAAGTAATATCACAAGCAGAGGTGATATAAATGTCCCTGCAATTCATGAATCAATAGCAACTGTGCTTAAAATGACTGGAAGCTTTTGTATACTGTGATGGAGAGGTGGTGTCTTCATCTTGCTACAATGTGAGATAATGTTGTTCAGTGAATAATCGATGAGCGTGTAAATGTGTGACCTCACACATAAGCTGCACCGCTCACAATCAGTTTTCCTTGTGTAATTCAGTCTTTCGTTAGATGAATGGACTATAAATGTGTGCTGTCATGACCATAGTCATGTGAAATATGATACGGTAAGGCATTATCATAGCTGAAATAATAGCCACATTCGACAACAGTATGCACAAACTCTTTGTCTGTTGAAGTGACAGTATTTTAACCTCGTGGTGCACCACAGAACACACAAAAACATCTACCTGAAGTTCTACCAACGAGGAAATAAGCAACCGTGTGTCTGAACATCATCGTAATGTTTATTGGTCAGTGTCATTCATGATGTGAATATGGCAGGTAATCTTATTTATGACTGGAAGTAATGTTAGGCAAATGCATTCCTCTTCAACTTATACTGATAATGGTATCTAGTGATAACCCTATGAAATGGAATTACTTATATAAGGACAGAGTGAGAGATAGGCTTGGTGAGATTCCCGTATACTGTATAGTGCATTAACATGTTATGGTAACAATGTAAAAACAACATAGAAAAGATAATGTTTAGTATTGTTAAGAATGCAGATATTTAGTAGAATGCTAATAGATCTCAAAAACTAGTTCGGCAGTTATATCACTGGCGGTACGAATAACGCAACAACCCCCACCCCCGTCCGGCGTCTGCCCGGGCCTTCACTATGCCAAGCTCCTCCCTTAGCAGCTCTCCCACCGGCTTGACCAGTTGCAGGAAACCGGTAGCATGGAATTGTTGCGTGCCACAGGTTGCACGGACCAAGGCCAAATAAGTATAGTATATATATTATTGTATGATATATAATAATATATGTTTATATCATAATATAATATATATTACCTTACTATAAAATTAATATAGTCAAATTTATTTGGCCTTGGTCATCGCAACCACTTTCATGCAACTGGCTGAGCCGATGGAAGAGCCGCCTTACTCCTGAGACATTTTTCTTCCCACCCAACTCTGTACCCAGCCATGTATGGGATGAACTCTGACTCTGACGGAGGTTCACTACGGACAAAGAAAGTTGATGATCCAAACTTTCGTCGAGCATGTACACACGACCAAACAGATACACTGCTGCCAGCACCCTTTTCCCACCTCTCGGGGCTAGGTGGCCCAGGTGGAAAGTTTGGCGACTGTACACCCGGATATGGGTACTTTCTGTTATGATCGAGTTTAAAGCATTTAAAGCCATCTATATCTATATCTTCTTTTATTTTTATTTTTTCGGATAGGCATAGGCTATCAAAATTATTAATATAATCTTCAAATATACCATTATTCATTTTGGACCTCAACCCTCAAATGTTCAAACCACAAATCTTTAATACGTTTTCACTCCCATTTTTCTCCTTCAAAGCTTTACTGTCATCGTTGTTCCAATTGTCTAGTTCAGTATTTTTAGATTCACCTTTAGACTGATTGTTTACATTCACTGATACCAATTAGGGTTGCCATGTCCCTATATTTTCTCGAGGAAATCTCCGAGTTGTGCTTCGTTCTACCCCAGCTTGTACAGGTCATCCGGCGTTTCCTCTTACTTTCATTTTCACCTTCCTTGATCATGGCATAAATTTTCCCTTCAAACGTCCATGTCTTTCCTGTGCGAGGATCCTTCCTTATTTCATACAGCATGCTGCTCCTCATCTTTGTCAAGTCCTCCTCGATGTATACATGATTTCTCAAATTTTTCTTGTGTCCCAGTAACTCCATCTTCTTATCACGTCGAGTGAACCGTACTATGATAGGCTTGTGCTTGTTATTATCCGTGGTGTTTTTTTGTTTTAATTAATTTATTACGCTCATAGAGCGACAAACCTAGTACAGTCCTCAGTCTCTAATCATACATAGTATTCGTGACACGTAGGACACGCTGTCATGTAGAGTGAAGCTGGACAAAGGCAAGAGTGATCTTACAAGAAGGTGAAATACACCAGCATACACTGTGAAACAAGTTTCAGCACCCACCAAAGTGTGGGTGTCGGGCTAAAACAGTATCCAAGTTGTCATCATTTAACAAGTGCCGACACACATGTATTAAGTCCTGGCCCTGGGGCAGCAAATCACTCACTGAGGGACACTCGAGGCAGTAGTGATGGAGACTGTTGGCATTTGGACGGTCGCAGAGCTTGCAGGTGGAGTAGTGGGGTACGTCCCCCGCCTCGGAGACTTGCCACAGAGGTCTGTACCCTAGCCGAAGCCGGGCAGTCACAATATTATGTCTGCGAACCATGAGCCCATGTCAGCGATACCTCGGGGAAGAGAGTCGGAAGTGGTCGTAGTGTTGTATAGATACACTCTGTGGACGCTCAACATTCATGCGGTGGAGTGTGGGGAGAAGTGCGGCACAGTATATGATCCGCTTGTAGCAGAGAAGGGAGGGTGCAGCACCGTCAGGCAGCTGCAGTTCGCAGGCACTCTTAGCGAGGAGGTCCACCCTGTCGTTCCCAACTATTCCAACATGGGAAGGAATCCACAAAAATCGTATGCAGAGGGAAAGATCTTGAGCCGCTACTAACTGATGCAAGATGTGGTTGATGAGTGAGCGTTGAGAGGGGTGTGGAGATGAGATGGCCTGAAGTGCAGACTGAGAATCACATATCACAACACCATTCACCTGCCGCTGACGGAGGAGACTGACAGCCAGGAGAAGGGCCTGAAGCTCACAGTATGTAGAGCTGGACGAGTTGGGTAACCTGCGACCAACCCAGCCACCCTCCGGGGGCTTCAAGTCCGGTGAGTAGATGGCGCAGCCAGCACTGCCATCAGGCTGTATGGACCCATCCACATAGAGGTGATGTGTGTCGGAGACAGAGGAGGCGAGCGCAGCAATGTGCTCCAAAGCTAGCTGTTTCTGAAGGGAAGGTGGGTCAGTCTTTGAGGTGGGTGTGAAGGTGACATGAGGCTGTGGAATCCTCCATGGGAGTGGCCCATGATCAACCTCGGCCACGGTAACGTCGATGTGAAGACGCTGCAGGGAGGAGCACACTGTGTTGACGAGGGTGCGGACGCCAGGACGAAGTAGAAGGCGAGGAGCAGCAGGGTCAAGTGAGGCTCGCAGGACGTGGGAATAGTGTGGAACAAGATGGGGTGAGTGAAGGCACTTGATGCTGAAGGAGGTGACGTTGGCGTGGATCCTCTCAACAACTGAAGGAAGATTTAGTTCAGTCAACATGGTTACTATCCTGGTGGAGGTGGGGCACCCAAGAATGTATCGCATCACTTTGTTCTGAAACTTTTCTAAAGGCTCCAAGGTGGTCCTAGAGAGCTGGCTAAGTGCTGGGGAGAGATAATCGATGACTGACCGTGTGAAGGTAATGTAGATGTTTCTTGCCAAGGGGATGGAGATGCCGACAGCATAATTAGTGAGCCACATGAAGGGGACAAAGCGCTGTTCTAGCCGGTGGAGGAGATCTTGGATGGTGGGATGGACACGCTGCCAAGCAGGTATGGCTGGAGTGATGCGCACTGGCGTTCCCAGGTATAGGTACTGCATACAGGGCGGGATAACTCTTTGTCCCACAGTAAACACCGGGAGTGTACCACAGCCCCGAGGAGAGAATACTCGACTCTTGTCTGGGGAGAGAAGGAGGTCACAAGCAGAGGACGACTTGTAGAAAGACTGTAGGAATCTCTGAAGACCGGCAGCAGAGGTGGAATGCACACAGATGTCGTCAGCATAGCAGGTGATAGTCGTGCCAGGAATATCGGGTAGAAGAGTCAGCAAGCGGTGCATCAGAATATTGAAAAGAAAAGGACTTAAAACTCCACCCTGGGGAGTACCAAGCTCGAATTCCCTGGACGTGCTACATGCCCCTTGGAATAGCACACGTGAGGTCCTGTTACAAAGATAACCTCGGATCCACCGTAGGAGATTACCGTGTACCCCAAACTCAACCAGCTGGTCAAGAATAACCTCCTTGTTGGCAATGTCAAAAGCACTCTTGAGATCAAGAAATGCTACCACACTGGCGGGGGAGAGGCGGGCATACAGGTCCATCAGGCAATGGTGTGTGCTCCTCTGTGTCAAAAAACCATACAGGCTCTGAGATAACTTGTCTTGTAGCCGGAACATGAGGAGAGCAAGTAATATGCGCTCAAGCACTTTACAAAAGCAGGAGGTGAGTGAAATAGGCCTGAACTTGTCTGTGCCAGGTTTGGGAATGGGCACAATGGTACTAGAGGTCCAGGCATGAGGCACGTATCCCCTTTGGAAGCAAAGATTGTAGAGCTTCAGCAAGGGAGAGCCGGGAACTTTGAGGAGGAGGCAGAGGACTTGAAAGGTGATACCATCTTCCCCGGGTGCAGTCGTCTTACTCCTGGCAAGAGCACGGCGCAGTTCATCTTCAGTGATGGGTACGTCGTCTTCTTCATCCGGCCGGAGTAATGCAGCCATGAGACGCAATGTGCGGGCGTTCCTGTGGGTGGAGAGTGCCTCTTGAACATGGACGGGAAGACTGTGTGACTGCGCCTGCTCAGACCAGGTAGTGATCAGGTCCTCTGCATACTGTGCTGGGCTGTGGTGAAGAGCACTTGGGGGTTTCCTCCTAATAACTCTGTTGATAAGGTGCCACATGGAGGCAGCACTTGTCTGGTGATTGATGCTATCAGTATACTTCCTCCAAGCCTCGGTACGGGCACCCTGCTGAAGGGCAACAAGGTCATCTCTGGACGCACGATACTGCATGAGACGGGCATGTGTTGGTTGGCTCTGGAATGCGATACCATCATCCACAGCTTGCCTTTCTGCCTGGAGAATGCGCTGATCCAGTGTCCAGGCATGAGCCACACCGTGTCTTTTGATGTGCGGACGTGTCACAAAACAAGTGTAAAAGTCATGTGTTGCTCGAACCAGAGAGGAGTACAGATTCTCAGGCGACTGGAAGTTAAATGTTGGTAGAAGACTGGAGATGTAAAATATGTAGTTAGGGCAGTACTTTGGAGGAATGGTGATGCGGAAGCGAGTGTGAGGAGAGGAAGGTCCACTTGGTAGGGAGTACTGTAATCCAAGAGCGATGTGATCAGAGAAAAGGGTTTGTATAGAAAAGCACTGAACATGTGACGCCACCAGGCCAGAGGTAATGATGTGATCAAGCGTGCCTCCTTGGGTGTGCGTGGCGCCCCCAGTAGGCCAGTGAGTGAGCCGGTGTCGGCGGATGTATTCGAGAAGAGGTAGTCCACCACGATTTGGGGAGGGGGAGGCATCACCTAGGGCGGGGTGCCGGGCGTTGAAGTCCCCCATGTAGATCATGCCTTGCGACGTAGGTGGTGGGAGAGCAGGGAGATTGATCTTTCCTGGAGCAGAATACACATTGCAGAGGCGAAGCTTCCCAGCACCCACAGTGATCTCGAAGAGCTGGAAGGTCATGTTGTCATCGGTAGAGCGGCAGAGGAGTTGATGGGGAACGGAGGAGTGAATGTAGCTCACGAGGCCATTCCTGACGTGATGGACATAAGAGACGAACCCTGGGAGTGGGGGAGCTTCAACCCCGAGCACATGGCAGCCTACAAAAGCTTCCTGAAGAAAGATGACATGTGGGTGGTGACGACCTATATAAGTCTGGAGGGCAGTAAGCTTCGGGTAAGTTCCGATACCACAGGCATTCCAAGAGATGATGTGAAGCTGCATTCCGTTATTGAAGTCTGCCTTTAGGTTTACGGGAGGCTGGTGGGGACAAGGACGTCGAAGTGTTGCCGCCCGATGACATGGAAGCGGCGCTGCTCTGAGGCTTGCGGTGCGGTGGCTCGTTGATGAGTCGATCACTGAGCTTTTCAAAGGTAGAGGCGAGGGCTTCTAGTCTCTCGGAAAGGGTGGTGATAAACGTGATGACGGCATGGTGTGACTCAACGAGTGTGGCGAGGGTGCGCTCAGTGGTGGCTTGCTGGGTGGCGAGACTATCAATGCGGGTCTCGATTGCATCAAAACGTGCTTCAATGGCTGCGCAACGTGCCGTCAGGTTGGCAACGGCCTCGTGAAGGGCAAGGACTTGCGGCGAGGCAGCCAGGGTAGAGGATGGAGGTGGTGAAGCAACGCCTGGTTGCGACCATGGTTGTGGTGGTGGTGGGGGCAAGGTGTGAGGCATAGCGTCAACAGCAAACGAGGCGGCAGCACGGAAGCACTTCAGGCAACCGTGCCACACATTGACTCCTTGTTCATTACAGCGGGGGCATTTCCACACTGATGTATCTGGAGCAGGTGGGGTGGGCTGGTCTGATGCAGGAGTAGCATCAGCGGTGGTAGGTTGGGTGGGGGTGCGATGTGGGCAAGTCCGGGAGGAGTGGGGGCCGGCACACCAACCACACTTATCAGAGGAAGCAGCACAATACCGGGATATATGACCAATACCCCAGCATTTGTAGCACCAAGGCAGTTCGTCTCTCATCCTTTTAAACTCACAGGATGGAAGGCAAGGAAGGAAGCTGAAGATGAAAGCTGGTGGCGGCGGGTCTGGGAGGCTCCATACGAAAACAAGCCGGTTGATGGGCGTGCCATGTTGATAGAAGCGATGCACAGTGTATACGCCATTAAGTTCCTTGGCCAGAGAAGGGTCTACATCAACAGGGTAGCGGGTGACGAGATACGTAGGGAACTTCCTCGGCCTCTCAACGGAGTCCTGAACATCAAGCTTCAAAGATAAGAAGTCACCTTTCGCAACACTTTCGATGATGTTGGGACGTTTACGTGAGATATAAACAAAACGGGAGGTGACAGCAGACATTTTCACCTCGGCCAACTCCCGATTGAGGCAGAAAGCCCTGGTGACGTCAGAGAGCCAGCGCAGCTTCGTTTCCACAGTTGGGTTCCCACAGAAGACAAGCTTTACATATTCAGCTCTGGGAGCAAATGCAGGAAGGACAGTGGTGGCCAGAGGGGATGAACAATGAGAGCCAGGGCGAGGGAATGAATTATCAGAAGCAGCTGGATGAGAAGTCTCGATGCGCCTGGATGCCTTGGGAGCAGGTGAGGACGAACCACTTGAATCCGAAGCCTGGTCCATGGGTCGTTTGGTGGAGGTGGTAGGCGTAGCGGGAGGGGGGACTGCAACACTGGGCTGCCAAGAGGTGGGGCCAGGTTGCTGCGTGGCGAGTGCCACTGGGGGCGAGTGTTGGTCTGTTATGTCCTCGTCCTCACTGAGATAGAGGTCAGCCTCAATGTCAGCAAGGGAGGCAGGGCCAGAATAAGCCATGTTGCCACAGCAATGAAGTCAGGGAGTCAAGACGCAGCACCGGTGGGGGTACAGTGACGTGCACATGACGTCACCACACGTCACACTCCCCCACCGCGCATGCGCAGCCGGGAGAAAATCTGACGAGAGGAGGTCGGCCGAGATATAATTTTCACGACTGCTACTAGTCTAAGGCTAAAGCCCCAAAGCCCCTTATGTCACCAAACAGACGACGGGTGCTTACTATTGCTCCGTGCCAAGGCTGGTAGACGGCAGATCACTGGAATGCCCAAAACTTTCAAGGAAAGGAGAGAGCTCTCAAGGTCTTGTTTATACCAACACAATATGGCGGACCACCCCTATCCGTGGTGTGTCCTAGTCGGTGACTTGTGCAAATGTCCACTTACACGTAGTTAACTCCTATATCACTGGCTAGTTCCATGACGATTTCCATAGTATCTTCGCCTTCCTCGTATCTGACTCCTTTTATTCTTATATTCTTTCTCCCGCTGTACTGTTCCATGCGTTCTAGCTGGTTGGACTGTTGCTTCAGTTGTTTCTTGAGGTCGAGAATTACTGTGTCGTTCTGTGTCTCACTGAAACCGTGTAGGTCACTTTCAAATGTGTCTGTCAACCTGGTGACAGCCTATCAATCGCAACAGAGACACACTTGTATTATCACAGGTTGCAAAGCCTTGATATCCTAGGAAATAATAGTAATTATGGATTGCCCCCGAAACACCACTCCTGTAACCCGTTGTTCATCTTGTTTGTCGCCCCTTCTCTGGTTTGTCTTCGGTTTTTTTCTTTTTCTTTTTCTTCTCAAGGTACTCATTTAAAGTTTTCTCAGTTTCCCATTTAAGCAATGAGTGAACTTCGGAAGTGCCGTTACTGCCATTTGAAGGCTGATCTCGAACCTCCAATCCTTTCCGTGTCCATATTAGTAGAAACATTTCAACCCCTTGATCCAGTGCTATGAAATCAGTTTGTAGGACCGACTGTTAAACACGTCTTCTCACTCTGGCCACCAGTCGCAGACTGGTCCCTGACCGATGATTCATGACTTTTTTTGCTACAAAATAATCACGTGCGCCACAGATGGTTCTCAATCACAGTGCCACATCTAGCGTCATTCCATCCAACAGTTTTTGTTCGTAATGCTGCTGACAGACATACACAGAGACAGACGGTCAGAAAGATGCACGAACAAGATGACACACATAAAACCCTCGTGTTTTGGAGCACGGGTGTAAAAAAGAATATACTATGAAGAAGGGCACACCAGCCTCTCTTATATGGCCTCAACACGTTTCCCAAGAAGGCCAACGACGTACCTGTTGAAATATGCACGAGAGAGAGAGAGAGAGAGAGAGAGAGAGAGAGAGAGAGAGAGAGAGAGAAAGAGAGAGAGAGAGAGAGAGAGAGAGAGAGAGAGACGAACGTATGAAAGTGAGTGACGTAATGTAATATTACGATACAAAGTATATAAACCCACTACACTGCTCCTCTTCCTTGCATAAAAAGAAAGTAGTAAATTATGGTATATTAGATGTTCTAAACCTGTATATGAAGCTAGACATACTCTGTGCAACATCAGTCACATCCCGACTCCAAGAAAACTAAACATACATTTATTCTGTGTGTGTGTGTGTGTGTGTGTGTGTGTGTGTGTGTGTGTGTTGGTGGGTGGGTGTGGGTGTGTGTGTAAACGATAATGTTTGTGGTGTTATTAATATTAGTAACCTACGTGTTAATGATGGTTATGACTGTAGCAGTGAAGTTAACTGTCGTAATGGCAGTGGTGGCAGCGATAAGTGGTACTAATGCTAGTGGCGGCTGTCCTGGTACAGTATTAGTGATTCTAGTGAAGCATGTGGTAGTGTTAGTGACGTTAGTGAAGAATGTGGTCGTATTTATAATGTTTGTGTTTGTCATGATAGTGACGGCTGTGGTAGTATTAGTGATGAGAACCAAGAGTGCGGTAGTATTAGTGATATTCGTGTCTTTGGCGATATTGGCGGCTATGTTATTATTAGTAATGTTACTGGAATCGGTAGGTGTCAGTTCAGTTCCAATCATGATTCATTACACTGAAAATTACAAAAATACATAGAACAGTATAAACTTGCATTTATTAGAAATTTCGGTTTACCATAATATTCATGTTCACCTCGCGATTGAACACACAGATAAGCGTAAGAAAAGTTATTATGAAATTATATCCGTGATTAAAGTGATCAAAAATATATGTAAAAAAAAACAATGTTCAAAATGCAATATGCAAACGTTTCTTGCAGTTCATGTGGGGCAGTGGAAATACACATACGTAATAAATTAGATATATGCTTGAATGATTAAAAGTCTTTATTCTGTACTATAAACCAACACAAATGCTTTATGCAAAAAGAAATAACAAACGGCACAAAAAAACAAATATACAGTAATTAATGGAGAAAATAAGTTCTTTCATAGATATATTGTAAGTAGAAGTTACTTGATACGTGCATAAACATTTACCTGTAATATACTGTGTAACGCCATCAAATTATTAAGAAAATGCACTGTGGCCACTGGCAACAGGTGAGGGAGCTTGCTGGTGGTACTCTTTGATGTGGTAAAACCGGAATCGTGCTCCCTCACACAGGGCTTGGGAGAGTGGGGTGTTAATGGTACCAAAACACCAGGGCCCGGGGTCACTGGATGGCCTGGAGAGCAAGGCAGGATGCACCTTGTATATAGACCTTAAAACTACCAAGCCTAGGTATAATGATTAGGTCCATCTTTCGCACATATGGACCACCAAATACTGTGTTTTGTTAGAATTAATGTTATTTATTTACTGAGGCAGGTTTTGTCAGCAAGACTGAAGGTCAGAGGGCCCGTGAGTGCTTCTTAGCATTAGGCCCATAAGGTGCGTCTCCTGGACCCAATTACACACACACACACACACACACACACACACACACACACACACACACACACACACACACACACGCACGCACGCAAGCGCGCGCGCGCGTTAAGAAACGTAAAAGACCAAATATCATAATATATGGCAAGTATGTTTTTTTTTTTTTTTCTGTGGTTGTTTATGTGTGTATGCTCAGTTCACTTCTCTTTCTCTTACTGTGTCACATAAATCCATTCAGGTCATGTTCGCATGTTTCAAAAGGTTCAGTAAGGTAATACTATGAATATAAGTCTTAAAAGATTGCAATAGTTATGAACATGGAAAAACAAGAATACCACACTATTACCACATCACATCACTTCATTTCCATACCTCAGTCACATCAATACCGAACACTGCAACCATTTCACTACCACAACACTACTACAGCACACCACTATCACACCATGCATACAGTTACCTTATCACACCACACGCAACATCATTCACAGGAACCATTTTTAAACATTTCATTCTAATTCAGACTAATGGCGAGTACTTGACGAATTAGTGAAAAGAATTTGTTTTAAAAATTTTTACATGAAATCTCGTAAGGAATTAAATGTTGCATGAAGATTTTTTTTTATATACTGTGCACACGTTTTTTTTTTTTTTTTTTTTAACTATTCGACCCTCACAAATATCGGACTTTTTACATTTTTCTTCCATCATCTTTTTAATGATTTCCTCTTTCTGTGTGCACCACGTTCATATCCATACTTTAAAATGCGGCGGTAAGCAGTTAATGGTAACAGCAAATTCCCACATTTTTGACACCAGAATATAGTGGAAACGTGCTTTGCTGCACAATAACCATTTTCAAACCACATTTTCTTGCTTCTTTTAACCTGATAATTATCTTGTTTAGTTCATGTTTCATATAAAAAGTTATACTATGTGATTCAGAATTTAAAAAATCTAATAAATAAAAATCCTCTGAGTGATATCCCGCAGAGAGTTTAATCGTGTATAAACAGTTTTTAAATTCTATGTTGACTCGGTTTCTTTCATTCAAAGTCTAATTACTTCATAAATGTTGGATCTGTTTATCTTCTGTTTGCTGCATCATCTCTCTGTTAATTTTCTCTTTACATCAGCACCACATTCACGTCCACACGTCAAAATGCAGCGATATAAGATGAGGGGGAAAGTACTTTTTTTTTTTTTTCTTAATAACAACCTATACCATTCGAAAACATTTCCCCCCCTCCTCTCGTTCCATTTCCTTTTAGATGTAATCATGTGCATTTGTTTTTACATACTGTGGTAACTATTTCTTAAGGACATAACCATATCTACTGGACAAACGATGGATACCAAAAATGTTCTTAGTTCGAGTTTTGGCCACCCAACCCAGTTCAAAGCCCGACCACTGAGCAAATAGAGGGAGGTGGGAGGCTCGTAAGTCAGGTAAGCGAGGGTTTTAATATATACCCTTACAAACAGCCTTCCTATGTGTATTGAAATTGTCTCTTAGTCTCAAGAATTAATGGGTTAATGCTGATTAGTTAGGCAATAAATACTCTGTTAGGCACACCCTTGGTTGAAGCAAATTGCCAAGCCATATAATTATTATTCATTTGTTATAAAATAATCATCAGGTTTTTACACGATTTACAATCTTCATTTACATATCCTAGTTTCCATATCGACTGTTTTAACATGATTTATATTATGTGGCTCCGAACAAATAAAGTATGATGCTATCCAACTTGAGTATTGTGCATTAATTGTAGCCGGATCTCGCTGAGTTTGGATAACACATAATATGCATAAGGAAATTACGGACAGTAACTATGTGTAACTTTGGCTATATTCACTAAACCACTTGAACGGAGTGACGTCTTTTGTATACTTTTTTGTTACCATCAGTTTTATTTATTAAAGGAAGTCATCTCGGAGGAAGGAACGATTTAATTTCTAAAGTCATCCATTGAACCGATAAATAAATGAATAAAAATAAGCAAGTAGGAAGAAGGATAGAGATGCATATACTGTATACCGGTATGTACACTATGCCATGTGACTGAAGGCATTAACGTCTTACTTTAACATGTTTGTGCAGAGAGAGAGAGAGAGAGAGAGAGAGAGAGGAAGGTAAACAAGTAAGTAGACAGACAGTTATAATCAGATGGTCACCAAGTTTTAGAGAATTGAACTATTACCTGTAAGATCCCAATAAAAATCTTTGTTCAAGGAAGAAAGTGTATGAGGATTTGCATTTTCTTAAAACTTCCGTAATTAATATTCCCTTGGTTCCACTGGCATGCCATTAAACACCCCAGTAAATCACACCAGTCTTCAGTGAGACATCAGTCTTCACCGGGACAGCCTAACTTGTTTCATTATAGACAGCACCGTTTAAAGACTCAGACAATTACAAGTGAACAGGTCTGTGGCGCCGTGTGGTGCCAATACGAATTTTGCTGGGTTTCAAGGACTGAACTGTCTTCTGTATGTCCATATTCGAAAACATTAATATATAAACATTATATAGTTTGCATTACACAATAGAAGGCGCAGAACGATAGTTATATTGTTACAGAGTGTTGCAACACAAAATGTTATTTGTTGGAAAGCGAAGTACATAGGAAAGTACATGATGAACCATGTTGCTATAAAATGACATTTGGCATCGTACGTAGTTATACACAGTCTTATGAACAGGGAAAGTTCAAAATTTAATCATTACATTTTAGGTAATTGGAGAATCTTGTTGAAAAACACTCATATGGGAACAGACACAAGAGTAGCACATACACTGCTGGGGCAGTTCAGTGGTCAAACCCTTTCCAACACTCTGTCTCCTGCAAATTAAAGGGAGCGGTTAAAGAAGAGAGAAAAAGAATGAATAAGAAAGAGAAAGAGATAATTCAATGCAAGCCAGGTAAAAGACGCAGAAGTTAACTTTCCTGTCGTTCATCGACGCCTCCCTCCTACTCTTTCACTTCATGATCATTTCAAGTGTTCTGTTCCCTGCCCTAAACATTGTTTTATATTTATACTTAGCAAATAGATAGAGGGTCAGACAGACGGACAGACTCAAGTGACAGATAAGCATACAGACAGCTACGTAAACAACACACACACACACACGCACACACACACACACACACACACACAGTTGCATCAGCGGCTGCTGCTGCTGTTGTTGCTGCTGCTGCAAACCTCATTACGACCACCAGAGAATGACAAACGATGTTGTCTTAAGGCAAACTCATATCAAGTTTCTCCCTCGAACACTTTTTTCTTTACTTCCAACTCTCATACTTTCTTTTGCGTTCCTTGCTTTTTTTTTTCTCCATCATTTTCTCTTTTACTTTCTTCTAACCTTCGCTTTCTTTAATCCAATTATTTCAGATGTTATTTACTTTCTCTCAGCTCGATTGCCTCCTTCTCGTGCTTTCGTCCAACCCTCCTTTTCCTTGTCTTACTGTTTTCTTACACTTTGTCTTTCACCTCTCTCCTTTACTTATTTTGGGCTCTTCCCCCCCCCCATTTTTCCCCTTAAAACGATTTTAGCTTCCTCTTTTCCTAATCTCTTTTCTATTACTATCCTTCAACTCACAGTCTTGCGCTCTCCTTCACCCCACTCTCCTTTTCCCCCTCAATCATTTTCTACTTACATATTTCTTCTCTTAGGATTCTCATTCTTTCTTTCTTTTATTTCTGCGTTACTGTGTTCCAAGCCTCTTTATATCAGTATTAATCATTTTCACCATTCCATCTCTCCTCTACCTTCCTTCCAGTTCTCTTTATTGCTCACTTTGTCCAACTTTCAGGATTGTTTTGTGTAATTCAATTCACCATTTTTCTTTGCTTTTGTTTGTGCAACTTTTGTCCAGGGTTTGTTTTTATACCATAATATCTTACACCATTGGCTTTCTCTCTTCCTTCCGACTCTGTTTCTTTATTTCTTCTGTTCTATCTTTATTTCTTTCCACCTGCCTTTTGTATGCTCTCTCTCTCTCTCTCTCTCTCTCTCTCTCTCTCTCTGTCTCTCTCTCTCTCTCTCTCTCTCTCTCTTTTTCTTCCTTATACTGAATTGTTTTTGTCACATACCAGAACTGCGCTGGTTATTGAAAGACTCATTACTCCTCGTTCTCCTTGAATGTATTGTGTATCGTTACCCTCTTCCCATCCTGTTCTCTTTTCATTTTCTCCTCATGTCGTCTCTTTCTCAGTTTCTCTGCTTGCCCATTGTTTCCCTTACTTTTTCCAATGGTTATTTTATTGTATTGCACATACTCATTTCTGCTTACATTTTTGTTTACTCACTTCATTGCCCTCTCTTTACAATTTGTTTTTCCTTTTCCTTGCTTTTTCTGTTTCATATTGTTTCTTGATTATTTTTTTATATTCCTTTCTCACTGTCTTCCTTGTATTTACATCATTCTTTCCTTTGCCATTATTCTTCTCTCTTCTCCGTTCTTCCTTGTTTTCTTCTTCCTTGAAGCTCCCTCGCCTTTAACCCGGTTCCGCATATCGTCTTTAATAAGGGGCGGAGACGGGCACTTTCGAAAGTTAATTAAGAGAGAAACTCCAAAAGTTTGAACATCCAAGTTTTACGCCTAAGAGTAACTCTGCTGGAATAATAAAAGAGACATACACTTCCTGTTCATTTTTTTATAACGAAAAGTGAACGTAGGGTTCATAATGCACAGGAACCAGCCTAATAAAAGTAAATTTATACTTTATGAGTTTTCTTTTTTTTTAAATCAGTTCATTAAGGAAAAATTCCCCTGCACATGAGGTATGTATGAGACACTATAAAGAAAAGAATACATATGAATGCGGTACCAGAACAATAATGCCCCTACCCGGGGAAACACAGGCCACCAAGAATGAGGAAATATGAAAGGTGGGCAGTTGGCAGCTGCTGTGGGGCGCGTCGGCTGGTGACGGATAGCCGAACGGCCTGTGGATATACAGGCTAGCAGCGAATAAACCTGGGGGGGTGATGCACACCCTCCTGGTGAATAAGCTGTCGTGGACCAACTGCCTCCTGCTGCCTTGCAGGATAAGTCTTTATAGACAAAGTCTAGGAGAAGGAAAACTCTGATATAAAACCAGTGGAAGAGAAGTGGGGCCCTTACCACTTATCTAACCTAGTATAAACATGGAGCCAAACAATGAAGAAAGAAATCGGAACGGCGTGAATAGAAGCCTTGCAGATACAGGTGCTGCCTCACTTGGTCGGGAGGACTATGTGCGACAGATAGCACTCGACCGTCATTAAGCGACTGTCCGTATTGCCAACAACAAGATGAGAATTGCTACTTGGAATGTAAATACAATGAATCAGATTGGAAAATTCGAAAATGTAAAGAGAGAGATGAAGAGAATGGAAATTGATGTAATGGGACTCTCAGAGGTTTGATGATTGGCGTCAAGAGTGAAAATGATTCAGAGGTACCGATGGTATACTCTGGAGGAGACGAACATGAGAGGTGTCGGTGTGATGATGACGGCGCGGGTGGCAAAGAGTGTTGTGGGATTTGGGGAGATATCAGATAGAGTACTGTTAGTGAAAATGTGTACTAAACCTCTGAAATTGAATATTATACAGGTGTATGCTCCGACAACAGAATATGATGAAGATGAAATGGATTTGTTTAATCAAGATGTTGAAAAGGCAGTAGCACAATGTAAGGAACATGAGATTAACGTAATGGGAGATCTGAATGCAAAGGTTGGAAGAGAAAGATATGGAGACGTGGTGGGAATATTTGGATTGGATGACGTGAATGAAAGAGGAGAAAGGTGGAGAGAATGGTGTAATTTGCAGAACTTGGTGATAATGAATACATGGTTCAGACATCATCCTAGAAACCTTTGGACGTGGAGAAGCCCTGGCAACATCTACAAAACCAGACAGACTATATTACAGTAAATAAAAGGTTCAGAAATTCAGTTACAAATGTTAAGACCTACCCGGGAGCAGATTGTATTCCATGTGATCATGTTCCTGTGGTAGCAACCTTTAAAGTTATACTCAAGAACATCGGAAGAAAAATGAGGCGCAAAAGAAGAAAGTGGAGTTATCTTGGAATGGAGGAGAGAAGAAGTAAGTTTCAACTCGAGTTGAGAAATAGGTATGATATACTAAGCGAAGAAGAGCTGAATGAAGGTGGTATTGAATACGAGTGGAAGCGTTTGCAGACGGCTATTTTGCAGGCAGTGGTGGAAACTGTACCAGAAATGGAACAGGAAAGAAATCAACAGTGGGTTACTGATGACATTTTAGTAATGATGGAGGAAAGAAGAAGAGAAAAACATAATGAAATTAGATATAGAGAACTGGATGTTGAAATAAAAAGAATATGCAAAGAGAAGAAAGAGGAATGGTTGAATGAAAAATGCCAACGATGGAAATATTCCAGAGAACTAACACTAGGAAGATGTATAAAGTTATTGAAGAGATAAGCGGTAGAAAAAGAAATGCCAGGAGTTCAGTAATAAAAGATAAAATTGGAAACATTGTAATGGATACACAAGAAGTATTAAAGAGATGGGAGGAATATATTCATGAGCTTTATGATGATGAGAGAGGAATCAAGCCCGAGACTGACGGTGAAATGAGCGGACCAGTCATTTTAAAAGAGGAAATTCAGAAAGCTAAGAGAAATATGGGTAAGAATAAAGCGGAAGGAGAAGATGGAGTGGTGGTTGATGATGGAGGCAGCCAGAGAATTTGGATTAGAAAAATAACCACTTTGGCCAACAGAATATATGATGCTGGATACATCCCAGAACCAATGAGAGAAAGTGTTTTTGTGGCCATACCAAAAAAAATGGCGCACTGGAATGTGATAAGCATAGAACTATAAGTGCAATGAGTCAAATGAGGAAAGTAATGTTAACAGTGATCGGGGAAAGAATAATACGAAACATAAATAGCTATGTGGCAAAGGAGCATTATGGATTTCGAAGGAGCAAAGTCACTAGATATGCTATTTTCATTGAGAATGTTGAAAGAAAGATCTCTGGAAGTACAGTAGGATTTATACTTGTGGTTTGTGAATTTTGAAAAGGACTTTGACACCGTGAGGCATGAAGAGATGGTGAGAATGTTGCGAATGGCTGAGGTAGATAATAAGGATATAAGAATTATTGTAAACCTGTACTGGAATCAAAAAGCTACTGCTAGAGTCGGAGAGGAGAAGATGGAGTGGATGACTATAAAAAAAGGAGTACGACAGGGATGTGTTCTGTCGCCAGACTTGTTTTCTTTATATGGACAAGTTGTAATGGACGAATTGAAGGAATTGGAAGGGGTCAAGGTTGGTGGTAAGAACATTAATAATCTGAGGTATGCTGATGACAGGGTACTGGTGGCGGATTCGGAAGAGAAACCGCGAGAACTGGTGGATAGATTAGTGGAAGCATGTCAACAGAAAGGGATGAATATTAACATCAGGAAAACAAAGGCAATGGTAATAACAAAACAGAACAAAGCGATGAATATCCAACTTAATATCCACTGAAGCTATATAGAGCAGGTGAGAAGATTCGAATACTTGGGTGCTGTTATATCAGATGATGGATTAAGTGAGAAGGAAAAGTGTAAGAAGAACTGATATTGCTAAAGGAGCTTTCGGACGAATGAGAAAAATTTTAACTAACATAACTATGGCTATGAGGACACGAATAAGAGAGTTGAAATGTTTTCTCTGGTCATCGCTATTAAGGTATAGGCTACGGGTGTGAAACGTGGACAGTAAAGAAGTTAATGAGAGAGAGATTACAAGCAGTTGGGGTATGGTTTTTGAGAAGAATCATGCGAATATCATGGATAGAAAAAATAACAAACGAAGAAGTTCTGAGAAAGGCAGGAGTGGTAAGAGATATGATGAAGACTAACATCACATGAGATATGATGGCCGCTAACGTCACATGGCCGGCACTTCGGTAAAGGTAAAGTGACGCAGAAGGAAATTAGTTTTTTATTTTATTTTCAACTGAAGCTGTATGTCACGAGTCGGCTCCTCATTTTTACTTCTCCTTGCTTTCTTGCTACAAAATTTTCTTCTTTGTTTATATTTTAATTCCTCGTCCTTTCTTCCCTAACCACTTTCTTTTTTTTTTTTTTTTCTATTATCATATCCTTTATTATTGCTATCTTGATATGCCATCTTATTCTTCACATTCTATTTCTTCCTTAATATATCCGATCTTTACTCTTCAGTCTTCCTTGTAGCCTACTATGATAAATCTAACTTTAATAATTGGGAAAATGCTAGAGCCAGTTTTAACAAATAATATTAGAGAACGCTTAGAGGGATTTACTATAATAAATGAAAGTCACCATGGATTTATGCAAGAACGATCCTGCCTCACAGACTTAACATTTTTCTCGGAGATTTGTGAGACGGTAAGAAGCGATAAAACATTCGATATTATTTATCTGGACTTTAGTAAGGCTTTTCATAATGTCACACACGAAAGGTTGGTTAGGAAAGTTCGAGCACACTGTATAGAAGGCGATATGCTAAAATGGATAGAATCCTGCTGAAAGGACGAGAGCAGAGCGTTCTATTAAA